>NC_141033.1:4465000-4485000 GCF_052040795.2 Danio rerio
AATAATAATAATAATAATAATAATAATAACTATAATAATAATAATAATAATACAAATAATAATAATAATAATAATAATAATAACTATAATAATAATAATAATAATAATAATAATAATAATACAAATAATGATAATAATAATAATTATAATAATAATAATAATTATTATTATTATTATAACAATAATAATAATAACAATAATAATAATAATAATAATTACCAAAACATGTAACATAAGTAAATTGACAAATCTAAATTGACAGCATAGACACTTCAAAGCATTAATCTACTTCCAACATTATCAAGCAGGGGAGTTCTCGAGACCTACCTGAACTCGGACTCCCCTCTCGCCCTGCAACGGGAGGGAGCCCTGGACTCGAGGATCTCACAAGTTCAGGTCTCTCTCCCAGGACAGCATGCCAAACAAGCTCCATATTCAATCATCAGTTAAGGGCGAACTCTTGAAACGGCAACTGGGGGAAAAATGCACAGGGGGCTAATAATTCTGAATCAGCTGTATATGTCTTCAACTTTTATATTACTTCATATTTCTAAGAATTTGTCTTTGTCTCAACAAGTGTAACAGAAACTAAATCTGATGTCGATTCCAGCTTGATGCGAAAACATTCATCAAAGTTCAGTTCAGTTCTGTATAGGGAAGTGAAAGAGGTTGTTTTTGTCTTTGTGGAGAAAAAAAAAACCCATGAGGCAAAGCGGTCCAGTGATCGCTATTGGCTGTTTAAAGTGTTACGCCGGGACAGAAAGGGTGGTGAGTCTTGAGTGCTTTGTGGTTTTGGGCTGTTTCTTTGGTTTGCTGTTCTGATCTCTGGCGTCATGTGATGCGTGCTGAAGCTTTGATGATGTTGCATGTGATTAGACCACTAATATTTGTTACAGCTCATTTTTCTCGTAACACAACAAACAGTGGATAAAACAGCACAGGAGCACTGCAAGGTGGACTTTGTAATGGGGTGCCACAGGGTTGTAGATAAGTGCCCTACTTTTTCTATTACGCAGCCTTCAAAAGAGGACTAGGATAATGAGAGGACGTATTTTAAGAAGGGGTGACTCATTTGGGGTTTTCAACGTCAAGATCTGTGACTAAAATCCACAATAGTGTGTGCAGAATTAACGCTAATGTGCATTTTCTATTCGAATACATATATTTATCTATCTTTAATATGCAAGTCAGGGAGGCATGGTGGCTCAGTGGTTAGCACTGTCGCCTCAGAGCAAGAAGGTTGCTGGTTTGAGTCCCAGCGGGGGCAGTTTGCATTTCTGTGTGGAGTTTGCATGTTCTCCCTATGTGCTCTGGATTCCCAAACAGTACAAACACATACACTACAGGTGAATTGGGTAAACTGAATTGCCCGTACACTCTCAAAAATAAAGGTGTGCGAGCTGTCACTGGGGTGACCTAGACTTGTGTTTTGGAACCTGGCGCATTTCCCCATTTAGCACGGTTCATTTGGCATATGTGAATCCAGCAATCGTGTTCGGATCCGCACCAAAACAATCAGTCCGAGATTGCCTGAATGAGGTGAACTCTGGAGCAGATCAATTGTAATGAGAAAGCAATACAATCCGAACCAGGCTATATTACATCGTATTATGGATATTTATTAGGATTATCAGCTATATGAAGAGACAATTATAAGTAGGGCGGGAGGTCATTTCTACCGGTAAATGTGCGTTTCACATCAAATACGAAAGTGAAAGCATGCAGAACTAATACTGGGAGCTGTTTATCCATCGGGAAAATTGACCGAACAGCAGTCTTCATTTATCTGTTATTTGTCTCTAATGTAAATCCTATAATGCATCATTCTAGCCGACGGCTCTGTATGAGAAAGTCTTACCTCCTTATTTATATTTGGTTTCACCATCCAAAAATAAAGCACAGCATTTCGCTTGTATTGTACTATTGCTTTTTGTCATAAATTAAAATAAGGACGCATGACAGCTGAGCGGGACTCTGCAAAATAAACCATGGAACTCTTTGCCGTGTGAAAGCGAACCGCACCAAGACCAATGAGCAACATTGTAACAATTTTAAACCCTAATTTCGGAACAAATGAATCGATCCACAGGGGTGAAAACACCCTTACAATGCATAAAGCAAGTCACACCTCAGATGTGACTTTTAGAAGTCTACAAAATGACTGAATTTATATTAATTAAATGCTTATTAATATGTTATAACAATAACACTAAATATAATGAAGAAAACAGCAGTTTTTTTGGGTGCTAAGTCAAAATTATTCACATTTTTTTTTTCAAGTATTTCCCAAAGGATGTTTAGCACTGCAAGAATTTTTTTCACAGTATTTTCTATAATATTTTTTACTTCTGGAGAAAGTCTTATTTGCTTTATTTTGGCTAGAATAAAAGCAGTTTTTAATTTTTAAACACCATTTAAGGGTCAATATTTTAGCCCCCTTAAGGTTTTTTTTTAATTGTCTACAGAACAAACCATCATTATACAATGATGTACTTAACTTTTACCTATTAACCTAGTTCAGCCTTTACATGTCACTTTAAGCTGAATATTAGTGGCTTGAAAAATATCTAGTAAAATATTTTGTGCTGTCATCATGGCAAAGATAAAATAATTTTTTTCACAGTATTTTCTATAATATTTTTTACTTCTGGAGAAAGTCTTATTTGCTTTATTTTGGCTAGAATAAAAGCAGTTTTTAATTTTTAAACACCATTTAAGGGTCAATATTTTAGCCCCCTTAAGGTATTTTTTTAATTGTCTACAGAACAAACCATCATTATACAATGATGTACTTAACTTTTACCTAATTAACATAGATAAGCCTTTACATGTCACTTTAAGCTGAATATTAGTGGCTTGAAAAATATCTAGTAAAATATTCTGTGCTGTCATCATGGCAAAGATAAAAGAAATCAGTTATTAGAAATGAGTTATTAAAACTATTAGGTCTTTTTTTTTAAACAGAAATTGGGTGGAAAAATATTCAGGAGGGCTTATAATTCTGACTTCAACCGTATATGTAAAGTCTGAGCGAGCGGATGCTGTTGGAAACCTCACAGAAGGTCGGCGAGTGTAATTTCTCTCTTCTCGCACTCAGCCTGTGTGTCTGCGTCCCCTCTAGTGTGTGATTTATGTAGCAGTGTTTTCTGCCCGTGTGCGTCAGCACTGGCTCTGGGAGTCTCGTGAGGCGTTTGCGCTCCTGAAGAGCTGTGTCTCGTGTCTGGACAGCGTCAGTCGGCAGCAGCCCCCCGGCCCCCTCCTGTTTTTCTCTTTCACTGTCGCTCTCTCACTCTCTCTCTTTCTGCGTATTCAGACCTGCGCCTCCATACATCAACGTGTTTTTCTCCCCTGAGCTAAACCCGGCTATCAAAGGTTGCTTTTGCTGTACATTTTCCATCATTTATTACTGAACAAAAAATGTGATGGATAATTCTAAAGGCTTTAGACAGATTAAAAAAAGGTGTCTACAGGGTGTCTGTGTTTTTACAGTGATTACAGTGAATGGAGTCAAATTAGGGCTGCACAATGTATCGTTTCAGCATCGATATGGCAATGTGTGAATATGCAATAGTCACATTGTAAGATCTGCAATGTGAGATTGTAATTAACCAGGAAACAGTTCATAACACAAGCAAGGTTGAACCCTAACAGAGGGAAAGAATTTATTTTTAAGGTGTGTGACTCTAGAAAAACTATAAAGCACTGATAATTTCATTTGCATCGTTGTATTGCATTCATTGTTTTTGCTTGTAATTTGTTTATTATATTTAATAAGCACACTCCCTACAAAAATTGTCACAAACAATTAAATTATAATGTTAAATTATTAATTCTTTCCAAATAGTTGTTTAAATCATCTTCTGTAATTACGTTAATGTTACAATATATACAATATATATATATTTTTCAACATATTTCTAAACATAATAGTTTTAAAAACTCATTTCTAATACCTTAACTTGGCAAGTCAATTAGACAAGTTAAGGTATTTAAGCAAGTCCTTGTATAACGATGGTTTGTTCAATATCAAAATATCAAAGAATATCAAAATATCAAAAACAAGTCAAAAAATATTGCTTAAAATTATTGCTTTTGGCATTTATAGTGTTTAATTAATTATTATTCCTGTGTTATAATTTAACCTATTTCTGTTAAAATGTTTATAATTGTTCAATATTCAAAGGGTACTTATTTGAACTTGATTTGACCGTATACAGCTGAAGGCACACTCATTAGCACTCTTGTGAAATTTTTGTTATTTTTTGATGTTTAACAGAGCAAAGACTTTTTTTTTTTTTTTTACAGTATTTCCTATTATATATATATATATATATATATATATATATATATATATATATATATATATATATATATATATATATGAGCAATTCCAGCACGGATTTGACATTTGCAGTAAAGTTAACATTATATTGAAACTTTTGTTTATATTTTCCAGAACAACTGACCACAGAGTTCTGCGATCAGAAAAATATCAGTCTGTTAACATGTTTTGTACTTTAAATGAGGAAAATAAACATGCGTTACGGATGTGACAAAAAAGTCTGCAGGTTTACAGTGTACAACATACTTTGTAGAAATTCTGTGAATTAAACTGCACTACCCAAAAGAAACAATGCTAATCTAAAGGATATGAGTTGGCTCTCTATAAAACAAAAATGATTGATTTAATTTCATTTAATATTTTTACATTAATGAGGTAAAAGTTTTGTTATGGATGTGACAGCTCTCCGTTATGGATGTGACAGATGTGAACGTGCCACTTCTGTGACTTTAGAAATACTCAAAAATGTCTCTGTCTGTATTTTCAAACTATTCTATTTGATTTTCCAAAGTACTGTAAAATACTTACTTACACAAAAAATCCAGAAACTGTTTCCAAATTTTGGTGAAAACTTGACATTTGCACGGAATTGCTCATATATATATATATATATATATATATATATATATATATATATATATATATATATTCTTTCTAGATAAATTCTTATTTATCTAAGTTTGTTTGGAATAACTGCAGTTTTTTATTTTAAAAATCAAATTTTGAATCAAAAACTGCCCCCTTTATTTTTATTGGCTACAGAACAAATCGCTGTTGACTGATGACTTGGCTAAGTAACCCAATCTTGTGTACTAAAACTAGGGTTGTAACAATATACCGGTATGAAGGTTTACCACGATTTGAACGTGCACGATTATCATACCATGAACAATTGCATATCAACGGTTTTAACCCTTAAAGACCGAGAGAGCCGCCCGCGGCTAAAAATAAGTATTGCTCTTAAATGTTTAATAACTTTTGATCCGCTGATCCGATTCATACAATTCAAAGATTGGCATAAAGAAGAGAGTCTCAGCTTTCCAGTGCTGTATCACATAACATTCGAGGACTTTCAGAGGCTCCGGAATCAGTGCGGTTACGTCATCAACATTTGACAACGCTGATTTGACAAAGAAACGCTCGTCACTGTGTCTCCGGACAAATCAGACATGATACATTGATGCATTGTCCCTCCTCCATGCCCAGATTGGTTCAAACTCGCTATATCACAACCAATAAGCATAGGTTTCGCTTTTGTTTGTGGACCAAGCTTTTTGAACAACACGGAATGAGAGATAGGCATACATTTATGCGCGGCTAAATAAAACGCAAAAAAAAAAAAAGTTTTGCATGAAATAATTCTCATACTAAGTACTTTTGCATGCACAGCAGCACAGAAACATGACAAAACAGTGACACAGCAAAGACGAACTGCTGCTCTTGCTGTTTTCAAAAGACGCAAATGAAGATGCAGCTGTTTGTCTGCATTGCATACAACCACATCCAAATCCATATCGATAGACAACCATATCCATGCTGGCACATAAAACCTAAGGATGTTCCATATTGAATCTAGTTTCGTTATGTAACTATTTATAGTATAGTACATATTTATATATTTTTTACTGAGGATTTGCACCATGTTTATTTGGACTTTATTTGGACTTTGACACATTATTTATTATTTTCTTATTTTTATTTGTTCTTTGTAAGTGGTGTTGTTTATAGTAACTAAAAAATATATTATTTGTAAAAAGTCAAATTTGCTTCACTAATCTATTATTTTGTAACATTTGTAACATACCGTATACCGCGAAACCGTCAAACCGTGGTATTGTTTTAGACGATTATCATACCGTAAAAAATTCATACCGTTACAACCCTAACTAAAACTAATCAACCTACACTGTAAAAAACAAAATTGACTCAACTTGAAATTTTAAGGCAACAAACTTCAGGACATTTTTGACTCAACTTTCAACTAAGTTTCTTCTCTTGACTTGATTTAAGTTGAGTTAACCTAAAAATGTCCTGAAGTTTGTTGCCTTAAAATTTCAAGTTGAGTCAACTTTGTTTAGTTTTTTTTAGTTTTTTTACAGTGTAGTTAAGCCAATAATTAATATATTGGCTTATCATGCAATACATGGACATGACTTAAAAAAATTTGGCCACTCAATATATATTTTGGGGTAGGGCTGTGCGATTTAGGGAAAATATCTAATTGTGATTTTAATTTCAATTTTTATTAATTTATTTTTTAATTAATTAATAAATTTTTATTTATTTATTTAATTATTTTAAACAGATATTGCGGTTTTGATTTGATTTGCCATTTAATTTTGCAGTGAAGCTTCAGCTCAATGTTCTGTATCGTAACTTCTTACTGCTGAATTGCAAAATAGGAACTGAAAAGATATTAACTAACAACTTTTATTCGAGTTTGTTTATAAATATTCAGAAATTAAACTTTTAAATTAGATTACATTTTTTTAAATAAAGATTAAAATTTTCTCTAGAGCCAACAGTAGTGAGTTACGGTGTTATTTATCTCCTGGTGCCTTAGTGATGTTTTTCATATGGTGTAAAAGCTGCAAACAACTCTGAAATGGTACTTTGCTGTTGCACGCTAGATTAAGTCACTAGCAATACTTTTAGTTGAATTTTCAGCAAGGTGCTTCTCATATAGCCGCCTGTGGTGCTTTTTTAGGTGCTGGTTTTCGTATGTCCTCATGCTGTGGCAAAATTCTGCGACAGCTCTTACAAATGACCTTTGGACTTTGAAACCAAAATATTCCCATATTACAGATATGCCGTTTTTCATTAATATGAATTCATCTATTAATGCTTCTGAAGCGGCAGACGCCATCATTGTTTGTTTGTTTTATTGTGGGCGGTCTGCATAGTTCGGTTGTGCAGTTCTGATTGGCCAGAATGAAAGTGTGCTTACTCAATTGGCTATTTAAGACTGTCACAGACGGCAGGATGGAGGAAATTATATAAATCATAAACATTTTATATCGCTGCCTTTTGCGATTTGCTAATCGCAATGTTTCAAATCGTGATTGTGATTTGATTTGGATTAATCACACAGCTCTATTGTAAGGGAAATCTGAGCATCCGGAGGAAACCCACACCAACACGGGCAGAACATGCAAACTCCGCACAGAAACGCTAACTGACCCAGCCGGGACTTGAACCTTGTTGCTGTGAGGCGACAAAGCTAACCACTGAGCTACCATGGCGCCCCAGATGTTCAATCTTCAAATTAAATAATTTAAAACTAATTTTAAAGTCACATAATATTCAGTTTAATTAAAGTACAACTGTTAATAATTCAAATGAACACACTTCAAATTCAGATTGTTTTGGCATATTTTAAGCTCCATACTTGTAGTGCGACCTCAGCCAGCTATGTGACTTATGCGTGGATGCGTATGCATATGAATACTCCTCAGACATCTGGTTTGGTTTAAGGGTTCAAAGAGTGGAAGCTCTGCCATTCTCATCTGTTTTGTCTTTTTGTTGTTGTGCACCAAAACAGTCTGTAGCCTCTCACTACCCTTTGTCTGTTTGTGGAAGCTTTTGTGGGCTAGCTTGGGTCTCAATGTCTTACTGCTAAAATGTGTGTGTGTGTTTTGTCTTTGTGTGGTGTGTGTGTTTGTATAGTGTGAAACACATGCCTTCCAGCTGTGTTACCCCCGAGTTTGCACATTAAGTCAAGACGCACATATGCTCAAACTGTTTGGTTTCAATACACTCAATCGTGGCATTTATATGAAAAGAAGCCAAGGGATATTTAATTAAAGTTTCTGGAGGTCCAAATTTCCATTGACGCAAAGCTCCCATCTGCACTTTTAACTTTGTTTTAAGCATTGAAAGAGGATTTCTGTCAATCTAGCAGTTAAGTTACTTTCAAAACAAAAAAAAACTAAATTAAAATTACCCTCAAAGACCGGATGCTTTGTTGTTAACTCACCAAAATGTGCTTTCCTTCAGGAGTGGTCCAGTAAATCGATGTTTGGCCTGACAACAGAGACTATAAACAACAACACTTAGTGAGCTTTCAAAACACTTAACTTACTATTAAACACAGTCAGTGTGTCCATCTTCTTTCTGCATCTCCATTTTCTTACTGTGCCTGTACTCCCTGAACTATACACATTAAAGGTGCAGTATGTAGGTTTGACAGGCAGTGGTTGAACCTTGTTCAATACAAATGCAAGTGCAGGTTGCCAGATTTATGACATCAACAGGAATGTGCCTGACTATCGAGCCTAAAGGCTGATTTAAGTCATGTTCTGAATAAAAGCAACAGCACCTGACAGAAGTAATATTTTTCTTATCAAAAGGAGTTTTTGTCCTAACCAACACCTGAAATTTAGATTCTAGAAACGGCTTCTTTTTCTTGCAGCTGAACAACAGGATAAACTGACAATGATCACCTCAGGTACACTTCATGTGCTTTATTCAGTGTTAAATGCTAATAATGTGAGTTTGAATGTCATTTTACATGACATTTATTGCCATACTACTGAAAGCAGCAGCAGATAGTTCACCTGAGATCTTGAAAATAAACACTTTGACATTGAACTTTAGAACTGAGACTCAGTGCAAGTAAACACATATCAATGATTAAGCATCTACATTTAATAATGTTAAAAAAAGTTTAATATGTATTAATTAGATTATAAACATTACCATTTTGCTGGGGTGCAGTGAGTGCACTATTCGGAATGGCTGTATTTACATTTCTGTCCTGTTTCGTCTGGTACAAACAGCCAAACTGTCATCACTGCAAATCTTGGCATGTAGAGTGTTGTTAGGACACATACAATATAACCTGCTCACCTAATGTTTACCTTCATAATATTTAAATTATTAGCTTATTATTAATTTCCTCATGTGGAACTCTGAATCTGCGTCTCATTTTGGGCTCTGCTACTGTCCATCAGAGTTCTCCTTTCAGTCACGGATACAAACTTCGAGAGGCTTTCTGACTGAATGAATGAAATACGCTGTTTTCCACCAAGGCAATGCGGGGTGCTGAAATATAATTGGCTAAACTGGCATTGGGCGGGTTGTAGGGATTAAAATAAAGATAGACCATCCGGCGCGTAACAGCCTTTTTTAAAGCAGAACTTCAGTATTGTTTTTCAGATAAACAAGAATGTTCACTTAGCATGTTTCTTAAATATCTGCAAACATATTATGGTATTTTTATGCTTTAGAAGAGTCAAAAACTTACATACAGCACCTTTATATTGAATATTGGTAATGGTCCCTGAGCTCTGCAGAACCTCAGCACACCAATGGTCATTATACACTTCGATGTGGGCAGGAATAAATATATTTTGCCATTTTAAATAAGACAAAACCATGTATTAATTCTGATTATATTTTACAATATAGCTTAAATCGAAAAACAAACTCCTTAAATGGATAGTTCACCCAAAGTTTAAAATTCTGTTTAAAATTTTAGCTCATAATTGGCTATTTAAAATACTTTGAATGTTTTATATTTTGTTACAGACATACAGTGTCATCTTGCAACTGTTTTGCAGCCTATAAATATGTCCCAAACAATATTTTTAACTGTCCAAAATAGGGAAAAATGGTGTTTTTACTCTCTGATTGTCAAAACATTTTCAAAAATTTTCTTTGTTAAATATGCATCACAAAACAGTCAGGAAAGTGTTTTATGTAAATTCAGACCACAAGTCCACATATATGGACATAAATTTTTTCCAAAAATACATCAAATCAAAAGACGATTCTTAGGTTTTTATTCTAATTAGGATCCAATAAGCCCAAATAGCAAAGAGAAATAAAAAATGCATGTAAAAAACACTTTGGGCCTTAAGAGGTTAAATGTACTTGCCTCCACTTGTTTCTTTCATTTCATTTTCTTTTCGGCTTAGTCCCTTTATTAATCTGGGGTCGCCACAGCAGAATGAACCGCCAACTTATCCTGCATATGTTTTAGCGGATATGCAGCGGATACCCTTCCAGCTGCAACCCATCACTGGGAAACATCCATACACACTCATTGACACGCATACACTACGGATTTAGCTTACCCAATTCACCTACAGCACATGTCTTTGGACTGTGGGGGAAACCGGAGCACCCGGAGGAAACCCAAGCAAACACGGGGAAACTTCACACAGAAATGCCAACTGACCCAGCCGGGGCTTGAACCAGCTACCTTATTGCTGTGAAGCAATTGTGCTCCCCATTGGCCACCGTGCTGCCCCCACTTGTCTATTTTGAACATAAAATTAGATATTTTGAAGAATGCTGGAAAGCAGCAACAATTGACCTCCATAGTGTTTTTATTCCTACTTTGGATGCTGGTTTCCAACATTCCTCTGAATATATTGTTTTGTGTTTAACAGAAAAAAAAGAGATTTATAAGAGATTAAAGACACTTGGGTGTGAGTAAATGAGGAAGCAACTTTTTTTTTTAATTAATCTTTCTTTTTAAAATACGGTAACTACTGTTATAATGACATTACATTATAAAAAATCTACTTAAATTCATCTCAAAATTAGTTTCTTCCCTATTATGACTGACATGTCACAAAAAATATAAAAATTAATACGTTGGATATAAATAAATATTGCAAAATTCAGTAGAAATAAAACAGGTTAATTTAATTTCATGGTGAATTTAAATATCTTGATTCACCCAGAAGTGCTTGTTTTGTTGTAATAAACTTCAATAGTTTTCTCCAATAGTATGTCCTCACTTCTGTTAAGCACTATTAGGGAGATATTATGTTAAATGCCAGGATAAAGGAATAAAAAGTAAAAAAAAAAAGATGAGCTAGTTTAATTTTGCATTCTGAAGTCATTTAATAGCTTCATGTAGACTTCCAGTGGGCATTTATTGACGAGATCCTGATATTTTCTCAATCAGCGAATGCTCTATTTTTTTGAATGAGCGTGAGAGGAAGAAACTAATCTTGATCACTCTGTTCCAGGTCTGACGGATGAGAAAGTGAAGGCTTATCTCTCCCTCCACCCGCAGATGCTGGATGAGTTTGTGCTGGAGAGCGTGAGCTCGGAGACGGTGGACAGATGGCTGAAGCGGAAAAGCAGCACTCAGCCTGCAGGTACCACTCACGGACATGTGCTAGAATATTCTGATACAGAAACCTCGGTAACATGTTACAAGAAGGTTGTATTAGATAAGTTAAGAATAAAGTAAATTTTGGAGGTTATTATCGCTGAATAAGGCCTATGTTGTAATATATGAGCATTGTTGCATAAGTCTGAAGGGCTTTATTCTGTGAAAATAACCATTCCTCATGTACTTTTTCCTGCTTAATACACGGCCACTTGCCACAAAATTAATAATAATTAGCCCAGAAACATTGTTCTGAACTGTACTAATTTAATCATTTAATTAAATGCAAAGCTAACAGAACCGAAAACAGCTGATGGAGCGTACAGTAACCTGCACATTTTTCATTCGCAAGATGGTGTCCAACTGTCAAAAACAAAAACAGCTGATGGAGTATACACTAACCTGTGCATTATTCAGTCACAAGAAGCGCCAAAAAGTCAAAAACACAAAGCTGACAGAAACGAAAACAGCTGATGGAGTATACACTAACTTGTGCATTATTTAGTCACAAGATGGCGCCAAACAGTCAGAGACATAAAGCTGATTGAAACTAAAACAAGTGATGGAGTAGACACTAACCTGCTCATTATTCAGTCACAAGATGACACCAAACAGTCAAAAACATAAAGCTGATTGAAATGAAAACGGCTGATGAAGTATACACTAACCTGCTCATTATTCAGTCACAAGATGGCGCCAAACAGTCAAAAACAGTTAAAAACAGTGGAGTAACAATCATATACATATGTATAGAGGTGTAAGTATATGGATTTGAATGTATTCACTGGTGGTCAAGTTGATTTGAAGTTCCTGGATGAGCCTGTGTTATTTAGGGGTTGTTATCTGGAAATGACATAGCTTGGAATGTCACGATTGACCAAATCAAAATATTCCAGTCAGCCGTGTAATAATGTTAGTTAACGCTATAGTTAACATGAATTAGCAGTGAACAACACATCTGTTAAGCATTCGTTAATGTTAACTAAACATATATTGTGTTAATTAATACATAATTTAACATAAATAAATACTATGAACATAATTAAATACTATGAAAATGAACAAAAGTTGGTACCACATTATATAACGGAGTAGTTTACTCTCTACTATAAGGTTTCGTTAACAAACGCTTTGTTACTGATAAATCATGTTTAACATAAACATGTTTAAACATAACTAACATACAAGCTGAAGCTGAGGTTTCAACTTTACCACTCCATAATAGGCATGTTATTCATATTTGTGGACTTTACTAACATGATTTATCATTAGCAAAGCATTTGGTAAGGGAATTAGGAACCTTATTGTAAAGTGTTCACTACTCAAACATTATCAAATGTGTTATTAACATTTGTTCATGTTAACTAATTCATTAACTAATATATGTTTAGTTTACATAAAGGTTTAGCATTGCCGAACAAACATTTACTAATTAGATTGTTAATGTAAAGCGATGCAATCATAGTTAACATTATTAAAGATTATGTAATGCTGATTAAAGTCGTTGTCTGCCATTAGTTCATGTTAGCTAAAGCATTAATGAACATAATCTAATACAACCGTATTGTTAAGTGTTACCTAAATAATAATATATATCATTTACTGCATGTCTGTGGTTCTCAGTTGATGGAGACCGGTTGTGTCATTGTGCTGCAAAGCAAAATGAATTGGCTTGATAACATAATATGCTTATGGTAGGTTTTGCAAAGGAATAAAATACTATCCGTATTTTTGTTGCTGACGTCAATGGTTGTATGTCCAGTCATTCTGTGGTATTTTGGCACAAATTCTGTCCCTTGGTGATATGGCTTGTGCTATTATAACATGCTTTTTTGGCACAATGTGTCTTGTGCTATTATAATATCAGAGTTCTCAGCATGTGCTAGCCTGAGCAGTTCATGATTATTTTTTGATTTAGAGGTACAATTCTTTTTAACTTTTTTCTGTTTCATAGCAGCACTTGAAGTCAATTCAAGCCATTTAAATATCATCAAAAATATTATACAGTAAAATATGAAAAATTTGTTTATTTTAATATAGTATGTAGGCGGTTTAATTGGCCATTCACACAGAAAAACACAAGATGCATCATTTGGGACATTAATTTTTGTCTTAAAGCGCCTCCATCATCTTATAGACATCAAATAAAACAGTTGTCATGCCAACTTGCTACTGTAAGCAGAAGCTTACAACACTTGCCCCACCTCAGAGTGCTTCTGATTGGTCCACTGCTTTAGAACTGACACTGATGAGTAGCGCTGTGTAAACATTAAAACATTAAAAAAGTAGCACATTGGAAAAATGAATTCTGTGTGAATGGCCTCTAAATGTCAAGATAATTGAGGTCTGTTTATATGAAATCTTAGTTTATCTAGATTTAGTATGTAGGTGGGTTTAACCATCAAAATAAAGAGCTCTATTTTAACCACCAAAGCACTTGGTCTAAAGTGCACAGCACAGGTCCACTGAGGGTGTGTCTGAATCCATTATTTTGCTATTTTAAGGATTGAAAAAACAGTCTGTGTGCCCAGCACATCGTCTAAAATGGTTGTCCTTGTTCTCTTAATGAGTTATGGGTAGGGCCAGATGGAATCTGCGGACGTTTTGTGACATTTCTGCGGAGAATTTTGGTAAAGATCTGCGGATATCTGCTGAATTATTTTGGAAGTATCGTAGCTAAACCTTAATATGTGAAAATGTGAAATGAAAAATAATATCTTTTTAACTTTTATTTAATGTATAAATTACAACTCCAATTAGATTCACTTTAGTTGGTAAACAAAGCAAGTCTTCTATATAATATAAGTACTAAAAGACAAAAAATATTGCTGCACAAACTAGGGTTTAGTGATGTTGACCAATTTGGCATCGTACGATGTCTAACGTGAAACATCGTGATGGACGATGGCATCGTCGTCGTAGGAGGGGTGATAATTAAATATCAATTAATTCATAACGAATTAATTATTTGTAGCCTACCGTTTTCACTACCTGACCCACATGGTCTTTGCTTTACCCATAACCAAACCATAAATAAATAAAGTTACAAGCAAATGACCACCTGTCAATTACATTTTTTTCCACGGGACTCTGGCATAAATAGGGCACCGTGATCTGTCGTTCTAATGGCTTTTCCCACAGCTGGTGGAGGAGACGAGAGTTCCGTTGAAATTCACTGTAGTGCATACATTTTCATTGTTTTCCCTGCAAAGTCATCATCACGGATTTAGGAGACATTTATGCAGAATGCATCTTTGCACCTAAAAACGCCAAACGCAGCACTCATCAGGATACGGACTGTACCTCCCGTTTATTTCATACAGATAACAAAACCCAAAAAACTTTAAGCTGTAGTTAGTTCACTTAAACGTAGAGATGTCAAGCTTTATGTGGATATATTTCTTATGTCTGTGAAACAAGTATTTGCTGAGATTCCAGTGTGTTTGTTGACCACTTAACGTTGTAAAAGCACGTCTGGTCCAAGCTTCTCCCCTGAAGAATCATCCATATATAGCGATCGACGATTGGCTCATGTAGTAGGCTTCATTAGCCATATTGACCGTTACACTTTTCCCCATTCAAAACTATACGAGTGATACATGTTGTGTATTCTACTACTTGTGTCTTTGGCTGAAACTAGCAAAAAAAAAAAAAAAGAAGAAACAGTTGCACCACTCATGCCACTGCATTGCGCCATGTGTATGATAGGAGCCAGCGTGTCACTGCAACTGCAATCAAAACTAGCAGTATACTTCTTCCGTCCTTGTCCCTGTGTGTTTGTAACCTGAACAACACTGCAGAAGAAGGTTTTGTGCACTGGTGAACGTATGGGAGAGAGGGCCTGCTGTGTCCTACAGAAGGACCCGGATTCCACCCAAGCCACCCGAGGTGAAGAAAGCGTGGGAGGAGGTTGCGATTATAATATCTTAATTCTTAATTTTTAAAAATAATATTATTTAAAGATATTAGGTGGCACAGTGGGTAGCACGATCAATGGTTCAAGCCCAAGCTGGGTCAGCTGGCGTTTCTGTGTAAAAGTTTGCATGTTCTCCCTGTGTTGGCGTGGGTTTCCTTCAGGTGCTCTGGTTTCCCCTACAAAGTCTAAAGACATGCAGTAGGTGAATTGGGAAAGCTCAATAGTCCGTAGTGTATGTGTGTGAATGGGAGTGTATGGGTGTTTCCCAGTGATGGGTTGCAGCTGGAAAGGCATCCGCTGCGTAAACACATGTGCTGGATAAGTTGGCGGTTCATTCCGCTGTGGTGACCCCAGATTACAAAGGGACTAAGCTGAAAAGAAAAGGAATGAATGAATTAATTAGGGCGTCATGGTGGCGCAATGGGTGGCACGATCGCCTCACAGCAAGCTGGACGCTGGATCAAAACCCAGCTTGGTCAGTTGACATTTCTGTGTGGAGTTTGCATGTTCTCCCTGTGTTGGTGTGGTATTGCTTTGGGTGCTTCGGTTTCCCCCACGGTCCAAAGACATGCAGTATAGGTGAATTGGGTAAGCTAAGCTTGTCCGTAGTGTATGTCTGTGAATGGGAGTGTACGGGTGTTTCCCAGTGATGGGTTGCAGCTGGAAAGGCATCCGCTGCATAAAACATATGCTGGATAGATATATCTGTGCTGCTGTGGATCCCTGTCTGTGTAATAAGCAACGTGTACGCTTGTTTTGGACCTCTTTAAAAAATGTGCTCTATGGAAAACAACAACAATTTAAAATGCAGATTTTGCTTGGTCAATAGCGCACTGTTCTAGCTTTCTCAAAATAGCAATGTGCCAATAATGCAGCTTAACACACCTCTCTTTCAGACCAAATGCATTTGTTTTCTGGAAAACATGAAATGAGACCTGTACCAAGCTGCTACTAGCAGAAAACACTTGCGTCGCACATGGAGTCGGATGTACGATAGAAGCCAGTCTGTCACTGCATTATCAAATCTACATTATCGGTATACTTCGTCTATGCATGTGCCTGTGTGTATGTAACCTGAACATCACAGGCTGCAGAAGGCTAAAGGTTTTGCGCACTGGTGAAAGTATGGAAGAGAGGGCCTGCTGGGTCCTTATGGGTCATTAGGGCTGTTTAAGCGGGCCTGGCTTCTCTGTGCACAGCATGCTTCATGCTGCGGCCCGCTCCACTCGACCCATCACATCCATCAAGGGCCCACAGGCTTGGCGGCCGGCCCAGCTCAGCTACTGACGTCAGAGCCAACCTCCAGGGGCATGCAGTCGGTCGGGAGGGGGGCTGGAGGAGGGTGAATGTGTCGCATTTTGGGAATGTTTTCTGCATGAGTGCAGCAGCGCTCTCTCTCTCTCTCTCTCTCTCTCTCTCTCTCTCTCTCTCTCTCTCTCTCTCTCTCTCTCTCGGGTTGCCGGCTGATGGTTAACCTCGGCTCTGCTCTGCAGGCTGGGCAGCGGGATTTTTTCTCAGGCACCGTTTCAACATCAGTCTCGCTACAAACCGTGTGTGCCAGATTTTGTCTTGGCTTGTGATGCATATCAAGCAGTGCTTTAAATTAGTATGCAGGTTAGCACACAAATTCTTTGTGTACGTCAATGCATTTTTTTTTCTTCGTCTTCTTCCCACTGACCATTAACTAAAGCATATGGATGTGGGATCAAACGACAAACATTTTTTGTGCTTCATATTTGTTCCTGCGAATTTTAAAAACACATTTATTTTTATTATTATTTATGTTATTATTTATATTATTATATAAAATTATTTATATTATTTATATATTTATATTTATCCATTCATTCATTTTCCTTCGGCTTAGTCTCTGTTTCAGAGGTCGCCACAGCGGAACAAACTGCTAAATATTCTATTTTAATTGTTTTAAAATGGGTTAAAGTATCCCGGACGAGCCCCCAAAAATGTTACAAACCCCTGATGTTAGTCTAGGGAATGGGGTTTGACATTTATATGCAATTAAAAGAAATGTATACAAATAATGAATGAAGTGCAAAAGACAACCAAAGTAGATACCAAAAACTCTGACTTTTTTTACAACACCCAAAGTGAACAAAACAACGAATTAATCAATGATAAAGCAAAAGAAAGTAAGGCAAAAATATACTATTGACAACAAATACAATATTGTGGCAAACACTAAAGCAGGTCGCACACCAGAAGCGCCACTCGGTGTGCACATGACAGTTTAAAGTATCACACACCAGACGTGCACATTTGTATGATATTTAACATGAAACTAATCAGATGTCGATCTGTGGCGCGGCTGAAATATAAACTGCGTCCTGAGTCGTGGCTGGGCGCCGCCGACAGCCCCAAACTTGCGGCGCTGATCTGTGTACCCTGATAGAAACCTATGTTTAAAATTCTAAAATGCATGGTGCTGCGTGGCGTTGGCGTCGCCGAGCGGCGCTTCTGGTGTGCGACCAGCTTACGACAGGAAAAACAAGAGAGTTAGCAGGAGAGAAAAACAAAACCCATACAATATATAACTCCCTAGAAGCATCTAACTAACTAAGTATATGAACCAAAATAACAAACACACGACGAGTCTTCCCAATAATATCTATCTACTTTATCTACCCAAAAAGTACAAAGGGTGGCGCTCGCCCCTAACCTGATGTACCAAACATAGTACTTCTACATGTTGCAAGATGTATGTCACGTGACCTGTTTACCTGTCCGCTTCGTCCAAGCCTCGCAAACAACGTAAATGAGAAATGCAATGATATAGTCTATGAATGACAGATGGATAACGTGCACACGGAAACGGGCAACATCAAAAATACATAGTCAGACAGGGTTTTTCTTTCTAAACGCAATACATCAACAGAAACAACAGGAAAAAGAAAGGAAGGGACTGGAGAGGGGTCTGGCGCGCTTTTATGACGGGTGGTTTTTGCCATTTGGATATGACGTCAGAGTGACTTAACCAGGGAGGAAATGATTGACAGATGAATCGACCAATGAATGAAACCTGAGAAAAATGAAAGCAGATACGAGAGAACAAAGCGAGAGAGAGAGAGAGAGAGAAAGAGAGAGAGAGAAAGAGAAAAAAAAAAAAACACAGAGCACAAATAATCACAACAAAATTGTTGTTATCTGATGTGGGGCCAGAGTGGGCCAAGCTCCTTATTGGGTGGGCCTGGGTGGACGGATGGCGTAACCGTAGCAAAACTTATACGTTTCAAAACTAAAACGCATTAGTGTAAACAGGGCCTTAGTGTAATATTAGTTAAACACACATTCGGTTACATTGAAAACAGTATTTTTTTCTGCAGTAGCCTAAATAAATCTTAAACATTAAAAATGCTTTTACATCACTGCATTTACATATATAGTGCATGTGTGCATGTATGGTCCGCATAGTCCGTAGTGCATGTGTGTAACTCCCAAAACACTGTTAACTCATTTACTGTATATGAATGTGTTAATAAAAAATCTTAAACATTATCTGAATATTTAACTGCATTTTGCATCTAAAAGAGGGAATTTTCAACTGCAGGGAGCACGAGAAACCAAGAAAGATCCCGACTTCTGCCAGAAAAGGCAAATATGTAGATTTTTCTCCCGAAGAATGGTAAAAAACTAAGTCATCTACCTTCAAACCATTGTACATTATTTTACAGTAAAATTAGTATTTAATTGTTTTACAATTGTCTTTTTTTTTTAGTTAAAAACGTAATAATAAAATAAAGAGTTGTTTTTCATAAAAAAAAAACATTATCAAAAGTACCGACTGTTAAGGTACCGAACCGATAAGTGGTATCGATAAAGGTAGTAATACCGTTAAAACCTTAACGATACCTATCTCAGAGTATACCATAGATATCGTGACAAGCCTAGAATGTTGCTCACAAGGCTTCAATCCTGAAATAATAAAAACAAAATAGAAAAAGCTTTCATAGTATTCCAAGTAAAAATCTGAACATCTTCTACTTTTTTTCTTCATCTTTGATAGGTCACAAGTGTGTGTGCTTGTGAGATCACTGATTAGTTTAATAATAGATTGTCCTAATCTGGTGTCTTGAGTTTGTGGAGATACCCAGACATCATATGATTGTGCTGTTGTAGTGAATGCGAGAGCGTCATTACAGGGCTAGCGGCAGCACTAGCAGCAGCGCCGCTGGCTTCAGTTCATGTGATGCTCTTGCTATCTTTCTGTTCCAGCGTCTGCAAATACTGTGACCCGCAGTATACCTCCTGTAGCATCTTTTATACTTAACCCTCCTGCTGATGTACGGGTTCAGAAGGAGCCAGGCATCATTTTAACATGAGATAACCAAACCTAAACAATGGATTTTTTTATCTTAATGTTTGGTGACTTTGACACCAATATGAAAAAACAAGCAAATTACATATATTTCATGAAGGATGCACACATTAAGGGGACAGCGGTTGTCTTTTGAATCAATTTTCACCCATTTCAAATTGTTTTTTCACCACAAAACTACTGGGGTCTCACCTGTTATACAGTGGAGGAAATAAGTATTGAACACATCATGATTTTCCCTTGATGATGATATTTCTAAAGGAGCTGATGACATGGAATT
>NC_141033.1:4490000-4537500 GCF_052040795.2 Danio rerio
GTGCTCATGAGTCTGTGTGCGTTCAAGTTTAAGTCCCCACCTGGGTATAAAAACAAGTACACACATACATTGTATTTAGGGGTTTATGGGGGCTTTTCATAGGTGCAATGTATTTTATACAGTAAAAACTGCTTATTTATAGTCAGTACCCCACCCATACACCTAAACCCAACCCTGAGAAGAAACTGCATTTTAATATTTTCATAAATATAAAATAATGTGTTATATTTTATCAAATAAAATAACGTCAAATCTAAATAACATCATATTTAAATATAAAATAACACAATTCGGTGTGATCGATAAGCATGTTTAGCCATAGGAAGCTCAATTTTGGTCTCTATCAGTGTGTGCATTCCAGTTTAAGTTCCCACTGGGGTATAAAAACAAGTACGCACACAAACACACATGTTGGAATTGGTGGTTTATAAGGACTTTCCATAGGTGTAATGTATTTTATGTAGTAAAAATCACTTATTACATGACCCTACCCCTAAACTCATCCCTCAGCAAATTTGGAACATGAAAAACAGCATTTAGCATGACTTTGAAGCATTTTGAATTACATAGACACAAGTCATGTCCTTGTAAACCACCCTAATAGAGCACAACTGGGTCATACCTACTGTTGAAATTTTATCTTTGCCATGATGACAGCATATAATATTTTACTAGAGATTTTTCAGGATACTCGTATTCAGCTTAAAGTGACATTTAAAGGCGTTATTAGGTAAATTAGGGTAATTAGGCAAGCCTTTGCATAATGATGGTTTGTTTTGTAGACAATGGAAAAAATAATAATTGCTTAAGCAGGCTAATAATATTGACCTTAATGGTTTAAAAAAAAACTGCTTTCATTCTAGCCGAAATAAAACAAATAAGAATTTCTCCAGATGAAAAAATATTATAGGAAATACTGTAAAAAATTCCTCGCTCTGTTAAAGATCATTTAAGAAATATTTGAAAAAGAAAATTCAAGAGGGAGAATATTTCTGACATCAGCTGTATGTCATTATACAAATTTCTGTCCCTGTAAACCAATAAACACACACACACACACACACACACACACACACGTGTACACAGCGTGATTCATGACCCACTCATTCAGCCCGTCTTTAGCCCAGTGGCCTGGATGACCTTACCCATGCAGGAGAGCTGCTGATGACGTCCGGCTAGAAAATCCTGCAATGTGCCGTAATTCAATAACAGAAGGCTGCTTCAATGTGTAGCTTGTTTCCATGTTGTTGGTGCCAGACAGGGAACGTCTGGATGCATTTCCAAGGATTTCTAAGAATTCATTAATACATTGGCTTCATTCATCAAATTAGTCGTAATCAGATTTGCCACTTTGTGGTTTTCTGGTGTCAGTGCGTAAACCATTAATACAACCAAATACCTCACTGATAAATATGTGAGTGAAACATCAAATTCAACAAGAAGATTTTAAGGTTTTAAGTAGCGATTCTTACTAACCAGTGTCTTACCACCTGCCTGTTTTTAAGATATTGGTTGTCTATTACTACATATAAAGTACTTCAGATTTTACTTTCCTAATAAAAGCCAATATCTAAACCCAATTGAAGTAGAGACAGTGTTTCCTCTAGGATTTTTTCCAGCTGTGGCGGCAAGCCTTTTTTGTTTATGTTTACACAGATCTACCAACTACCTGTGCCGTTATTTTAATGACTAATGCCACTGCTCGTGCACAAAACTTCTTGCACGCCCCCTCAAATATAAGCTGCTTCAAGAGCACAGAATTAATGTCTGTGCGTACAAGGTTTCCCTATCCATGAGAGCGAAAGTGAAAGTTAATAATTTATCTCTCGTTCTCGCGCTGTAGATGCTCAGTTTAACTGTTTTCTTGCTTGTGAAATGCTCAGTTTTTCCACTTACACTTACTTTACGTCATGTAAATAGCAAAATGCACCATGGCATGACACAACTGACTCTTAAAGGGAATGCGAGATGATACTCTGATTGGTTTATTCTCAAAACACACCTATAACTCATTAAGAAAAAAAGCTCCACCCTTTTAGACCATGTGCCATGGCGCAAAGCGGATTTTTCCGTCCTTATATTAACAAAAGTGGGTTCTGACACTGCGCATGGACCGTCAAAATAGAGCCCCTAGTGTCATTTCTTGATTTCTCTCTTTATTTATTTATTTATTTTTTGCTTTAATTTAACCATGCTTTTTCATTGTCAGAATAATGTATTTAATGTCAAAAGATGACACCTGCCTGTTTTGAGTTCAGTTTAAACACAGGATCTAGTGCTGCTTTTTGCCCACAGAGAGCGGGTGAGAAACACATCTGTAATCCCTGCATTGATTACCAAACATTTCCACCTGGGAATACCAGAAATGGAACAAGTATGACGTGGGCACAGGTAGCCTGTGGCGCAAAGTGGAATATGGTCCTCCCTGAGCTGCCCAGCACAACCTGCTGCGTACAGAGAGACACTTTTATACTGAGCTTAAAGCTAATGAGCTTTCTGTTTAGACAGCAGTTGAAAACACCGCATGTGCCCTTACTCAACGATAGAGCCCATAGTGCACTGGAGTTCTGAGAAAGAAAGAATCAACGACACAACAATATCCTATATTCTTTCTTTCTTTCTTTCTTTCCCTTCCTTCTTATCTTCTTTTCTTTTCTTCCTTCAATCCTTTTTTCATGTCTTTCCTCATTTTTTTCCTTTCCTTTTTTTCCTTTACTTAATTTTTTCCTTATTTCCTTTTCTTCCTTTTTTCTTCCTTCCATCCCTATTTTTTCCTTCCTTCCTTCCTTTCTTTTTTCGATTCTTCTTTTCTTTTTTCCCTTCCTTTTTCCATCATTTTCTTCCTTTTTTTTCTTCCTTCTTTCCTTCATTTTTTCCTTTTTATTTTTTCCTTTCTTCCTTCCTTCCTTCCTTCCTTCCTTCCTTCCTTCCTTCCTTCCTTCCTTCCTTCCTTCCTTCCTTCCTTTCTTTCTTCCTTCCTTCCTTTGTTCTTTCTTTCTTACCTTTCTATATTTTCCCTTCTTTCCACTTCTTATTTTTTCTTTCTTTCCTCCTTCATTCCTTTCTTTATATCCTTCCTAATTTTCTTCCTTCTTTCCTTCCTTATTTCTTCTTTCCTTTCTTTTTTTCTTCCTTTTTCCTTCATTTTTTCCTTCTTTCATTTTCTTCTTTTTTTCTTTTCTTCCTTGTTCCTTCCTTCCTTCCTTTTTCCTTCCTTACTTCCTTCCTTCATTCCTTCCTTCTTTCCTTCATTTTTTCCTTCTTTCATTTTTTCTTTTTTTCCTTCCTTCCTACCTTCCTTCCTTCCTTCCTTCATTTTCTTCTTGTCTTTCTTTCTTTTTTTCTTTCTTTCTTTCTTTCTTTCTTTCTTTCTTTCTATGGCATTTTTGATTGTATTGGTAATTGCATGCTTTGTAATTTAGTTGTAATTCAGTCATTCAAACGCTGCTGTGGTCATACGATTACACCCCCTTTTGCAGATTTGGCTAAATGGTTCTCGCTTAAACTGTAGATAAGAGGGATCATTGCATATAAACTTTTGACCTGAGTGACACCTCTTACCTGTCTTCTGTATGTGACAGCACTTGCTGTTGTGAGCGAGTAATGCTTGCACAGAACTACATTCTGAAAGATGTTTATATGCATCACTTCCTGTGTTTTGCACACTGACTGGGCTTCTTGCTGAATGGGGAAGACAGAAGAAAGAGTTTGAACGTCTCCAGATTGTTGCAAACTTGCTGACCTCAGATACAGGTGTTTTCTCAGGAGAACAAGAGAAGGTGGCAGATTCTCTTTTATCCCTGTTTTGATGTGCATGTGTTCACAGCTGTGTCTGTGTGTCATACCCAGGCATGTGTTTTGGGTAGAGCAAACTGTTCTTTATTTATTTAAAGGAACACTCCGATTTGATTTTGTTTTCAGGAAAGAGGCTTGCCTTAGAGCTAAAATTTTTGAGCACTTTTAGCTTAGCTTAGCATAAATTATTCAATCATCAGATTAGACCATTAGCATCTCACTCAAAATGAAAACATGAGTTTTGATAACTTTCCTATTTAATGCTTGACTCGACTGTAGCTACGTTGAGTACTATAACTGTTGGAAAATAAATCATTGCTATTTTTTGGCTAATATGGCTAGGAATTATACTCATTCTGGTGTAATAGCAGATGCAGTGATGTTATACAGCAGCTGAAAATAGTAATAGTAGTTTTCGTCACCTTAGTAAACAGTATAATTACTGAAAAGTTGAGCTTTAAACAGACCCCCTAGTTTGTCATGATTTTTTTGTGATTTTTGCCATAAAAATGACTGATTTTGTAGTGCTAGTTCCCGGAAATTTGTGGAAGTAAATGATATTTTATTTACCATATTAGGTAGCCTATTATGGTAGTTGTGCAATCTTCATGACACAAATCATAATATCTAAAAAAAAATTCTAAAACGTTAGGGATTGAGCCAAAGGAAGGTTGTATAACTCTTATTTTTACCCACAATCTTACTTTCTCTTTCTCAGATTTCACTCCCCGGAGCATCAGACAGTATGTACCCCATACATACAACATGCTTTAGGATTCCCTCTACTGTAATGCACCTAAAACAGGGATTTCCTTAAAACTGTCAATGGCAGAGAATCGTTTTCCCTAGTCAACGGCAAGGAAAGAGATAAGCAAAATCATTTATCAATTTGACAGACATGATAATACCAGTCATATATTGAAAGCAAAAATAATGTTCTTCAGTTTGGTCACGTCCAGTGGCCGTCATCCTTGAACCATCTCCATTGTTGTATAAGCTGCTTGCTTTTTTGTCTGTTCTATTTTCTCCGTTTGTTAGATGTTTGCTCCCACTTTCTTTTGTAGTCTGAAGTGCGTCAAATGCACAAAATGCCTGATTCGTGCTGTGTTATTCACTCGATTTGTGCCACAGGATGTCTAAGCGTATCTTTGCATTGACTTCACATGTAAATCACTCGCGCTTCATCCGCGTCTGCTTACTGCTGAGGCTGCAAATAAATTCTCCCCCACTTTCATGTAATGTAATGATTGTGAGGGTGTAGGTGAGGCTTTATTTTTCAAGAGACACTCCAATACATCACGTGCGCTACATATGCAACATCTATAATTCACGAAAAACAATTAATTACAAATTAAAACAAATATAATTTGACTATATGGTTTAGAATTGGATGTTTATTTTTTGCGATTATTTTGCGTTTAATGTAAGAATTTTGCTGGATCACAAAATTATTGGACATTTTTGTTGATTTTTCGTTGGATTCAGCAATCGCAAAAATGCAAAAAACTAGACAGTGGGTTTAAATGTCACATTTTTTGAGCAAGATGCTAATGGTCTAATCTGATTCAATGATTTATGCTAAGCTAAGCTAAAAGTGCACTGGCAAATCTGTAGATGGACTAAATTGGTTCAAAAATGGTAAAACTTGATGGTTTAACTCTAGGGGAGTTGTGAAATAAGCACATTTCCAAAAGGATTGGAGTGTTCCTTTGAGCATTCTTATTAGGCATAGGCCGGTATAAGATCCTGATGGTACGATAACCTTGGATAAAAATATCAGGGTTTCACGGTTTCGTGGTATTGTGATTACTGCTCTAATATATATTCTAATTTAAATATCTTGGTAAAAAATAAAAACTTTTTTCCTTTTTAAACACAATATATTTTATTTTGAGAAACATTTAAAATATGTTGGAACCGTAAACATGCCAGGCTAAATAATAATTGTCTTCAGTTGTTTACAAAAAATCTGATTTTTCTCAATTAAAATGGCATCTTTGGGTATATTTTCTGCTGGAGACACTGTTAAAAAAATCTTACACATACCTTAGGAACGGCATTGCAGATTTTTTTTCTCAAACCTCGGTATACCTTGAAAACGGTTATCGCCCCATGCCTAATTCCTTCACGCCTTGGGTATCATTTGATAAAATCTTGATTTTTGGATTGAAATTTGAAGGTTGTTTTTTTTAAAGCTTGTGTAGCTCGAGAAAGAATACTCATCACTGAAGACTGTCTGTTTGGCTACACGAGTTACTCATTGAATGTTCCCTTAACACGGTGTTCCAGCCAGGCACAGGGGAAAAAGTTTTTGACTTAATCAGCTGTAAATGTGACAGCTAGAAGCTAAAAACATTTTGTTGGTTGCTTGGTTGCTTGTTTTGATGGGTTTGGCCTTCAATGGCCTAAAATTCAACTTCACATAATTTTGGTTTTATGTGTTTTTTTTCTATGATTATGTCACAGCACAGCTTTTTTATGCTAGAGTTTATATGTGTGTTGGAGCTGTGAATCAGTGGCCAGATCAGTGTGTATTCAGAAATAAATGCTCAATTGGGTGATACTGTAGGATTCAATATAGTTTAAGTCATAAAAAGTCTGTAAGTAAATATCTGACTACACAAGAATTCGGAATTAAGTGATACTGTAAATGAACAAAAGCACTAAAGTATGTCTGTATCAGTTTTGACATGGTTTTCTTGTGTTTTTTGACAGATGACTCCTCAGCTAAAGAAGTTAGCAGGGTAAGTGAGGCATCGCTTTTGAGTGTGTGCTGTCTATGTGTGTTTCATTAACCCTGTAAAGACTGACATATGAAATAATGAAAACATTTGAAGGCAAACAATTTAAAAGGTTGAATGAAGACCTTGTTCAAGGATGTTTTTCACTTAAGGCAACCCTACTGATTCCTCGATACTGTAAGCCAATGCAATACAGCAATGAAAAGTGAACAAATAAATGTGTCTTTAAGGCCTGACGTATTTTATTTGATATTTATTTTTTAACATAATTCATGTAAACACTGACATAATCAGTAAATTCTAATTAAATGATCATCTTAAAATGTTAAAAACACTATATAAGTGGTGTAAAACTACATAATTGCTATGTGCTGTAAATACTGTACAGTATCTGACAAAACTCTTGTCTTCGATCCCTGAGCAATAAATAATAACTTGACTTCTCGTTGATCATTTGGAAAAGTGGCAGAAGGTAGATTTTTCCCATTAATCATCTGTTGAGCTGCATCCCAATCATCACAAATACTGCAGAAGACCTACTGGAAACTGCATGGGCCCAAGATCCTCACAGTTATCAGTCAAGTTTGGTGAAGGAAAAATCATGGTTTGGGGTTTCATTCGGTATGAGGGCGTGCGAGAGATCTGCAGAGTGGATGACAACATCAACAGCCTGAGGTATCAAGACATTTGTGCTGCCCATTACATTACAAACCACAGGAGAGGGCAAATTCTCCAGCAGGATAGCACTCCTGCTCATACTTCAGCCTCCACATCAAAGCTTCTGAAAGCAAAGAAGGTTAATGTGCTCCAGGATTGGCCAGCCCAATGACCAAACATGAACATTATTGAGCATGTCTAGGGTAAGATGAAGGATGAGGCGTTGAAGATGAATCCAGAGGATCTTGATGAACTCTGGGAGTCCTGCAATAACTCTTTCTTTGCCATTCCAGATGACTTTATTAATCAGTGATTGGAGTCATTGCAGAGATGTATGGATGCAGTCCTCCAAGCTCATGATGGAGTCAGACACAATATTCATTCTGTTTCCACTGCAGCATGACTTTATATTCTATACTAGACATTATTTCTGTTACGTTACAAGACTTTTGTGTAAGCAAAGTCAAACCTTACTGTCTTACTTAAATCTAAAAATCCTAGCATGATCAGATGGTAAAATAAGTGTAATCTAGAGGCCTTTGACTTTCAAATAAGCCACTTCTGATACCAAATGATCAAGTCCAGTTATTATTTGTTGTTCCTAAAACTATATATATATATATACATTTTACATATACATTTTGTGTGTGTGCATTTATATTTGCATAATAAATACACAGTACAAACCTTTATTCTATGTGTAATTAGGCAGGATTAATCGTTTAACAGCACTATAATATTCATTTTTTATGTTTCCGTTATAAAATTGGGAGCATCAGTTGGCATTTCTGTGTAGAGTTTGCATGTTCTCCTCGTGTTCAAGTGCTCTGGGTTTCCCCCACAAGTCTAAACACATGCGCTATAGGTGAATTGGGTAAGTTTAATGGTCCATAGTGTATGAGTGTGAATGAGTGTGTATGGATGTCTCCCAGTGATGAGTTGAAGCTGGAAGAGCATCTGCTGCATAAAACATATGCTGGATAAATTGGTGGTTCATTCCCCTGTGACGACCCCAGATTAATAAAGGGACTAAGCCAAAAACAAAATGAATGATGCAATGAATGAATGAATGAATGAATGAATGAAATAGGCATATCAAATTTGATGTCTTATAACTAAGCAGTAAGTTTACCTTAAAGAGACAGTACACCCAAAAATGAAAATTCCGTCATCATTTACTCACCCTTTACCAGTTTCAAACAGTGTTGATTTACTTTCTTCTGTTGAGCACAAAAGCAGATATCCTGAAGAAAGCTGAACACCACTGACTTCCATAGTATTTGTTTTTCCTACTATGGAAGTCTGTGGTTTTCAGCTTTCTTCAAAATATCTGCTTTTGTGTTTAATAGAAAATAAGAAAGAGATATTGAGTAAATTTGAGGTGAACTACCCCTTTAACTTAGTTACATCATGAGAAATCAATGTTGGAATGAAGTAGACCTCAAGGGGGAGCTTTTTAATGTAAAATGTGACCCCGTTATTAAAGTTTGTAGCAAAAGTGTGAACATTCTTGCCAAAAGGCACAGTGTCCCAAGTGGGGACAGTTCTCAAGGGAGATGCACTCATGGAACAGCGAAAAGTTTCAGCTAATAATTTCTCAGCAAGCACACACACACTCTCACAGCTGCTAAATATGAAAGTGTCTGTTAAATGACAAATGACTTGGAGAACTCAAACCATGTGACAGATTTATATGAGCAGAGGCAATGACCTGATAATGAGATCACTGGCACTTAAATGGGCTGATAGCGCAGACACACTCTCACACACTTAGGCCTGCTGATTTAGGGGACAGAGATGGAGAAGTTAAAGGGATAGTTCACCCAAAAACGAACATTTAGTCACTGTTTACTCTCCCACAAGAGGTTCCAAACCTGAGTTTTTTTCTTACAAGTGTCTTTCTGTAGAAGATGAAAGAACCATTGACTTCCATAGGTTGTCAAAACAAAGTAAGGTTGCTCACGAGTGCTCAAATGTTAGCAGGAAATGGCAATTTTTTAAATTGCAGTACCGATTGGCATCAAAGTTGATACTTTTGACAACCCTTATCCATAGCAGAAATAAACTATAGTCAATAGCTACAGGTTTTCAACATTTTTCAAAATATCTTACATTTACATTTAGTCATTTAGCAGACGCTTATATCCAAACAGACTGAAGAGGCATTTAGTGATACAACAAGAGGAAGTAATGCACACAAGAAGTGCTAATTATACAAATTAACTATTAGAAAGGAAGAGAATTTACAGTGCATCCGGAAAGTATTCATAGCTATTCACTTTTTCCTAATTTTTTTATGCTACAGCAATGTGCAAAAAAGGTTTTTTGAAATTGTTGCAAATTTATTAAAAATAAAAAACTGAAAAATCACATGTACATCAGTATTCATGGCCTTTGCTTAATACATTGTTGATGTACCTTTGGCAGCAATTACAGGCTTTTTGAATATGATGCCACGAGCTTGGCACACCTGTCTTTGGGAATTTTTGCTCATTCCTCATTGCAGTCCCTTTTAAGCTCTAGGTTGGATGGGAAGCGACAGTGTACAGCCATTTTCACATCTCTCCAGAGTTGTTCAATAGGATTTAGGTCTGGACTCTGGCTGGGCCACTCAAGGACATTCACTGAGTTGTTGTGAAGCCACTCCATTGATATTTTGGCAGGGTGCTTTGGGTAATTGTCCTGCTGGAATATGAACCGCCGCCCCAGTCTGAGGTCAAGAGCACTCTGAAGCAGGTTTTCATTCAGGACGTCTCTGTACATTGCTGCATTCATCTTTCCCTCTATCCTGACTAGTCTCAGTCTCAGACAAAGTGACCATCAGGTTATTGATCACCTCCCTGACTAAGGCCCTTCTCCCCTGATCACTCAGCTTAGATGACTGTCCAGCTCTAGAAAGAGTCCTGGTGGTTCAAACATCTTCCGGTTACAGATTATGGAGGCCACTGTGCTCATTGGAACTTTCAGAGCAGCAGAAATGTTTCTGTAACCTTCCCCAACCTTGCGCCTCGAGACAATCCTGTCTCTGAGGTCTACAGACAATTCCTTTGTCTTCATGCTTGGTTTGTGCTTTGACATGCACTGTCAATCTTAGGCCCTTATAAAGACAGGTGTATGCCTTTTTAAATCATGTCCAATCAACTGAATTGACCACAGGTGAACTCCAATGAAGCTGCTAAAACATCTCAAGGATGATCAGTGGAAGCAGAATGTACCTGGGCTCAATTTAGAGCTTCACGGCAAAGGTTGTAAATACTGATTTACATGTGATTTTTCATCTTTTTTATTTTAAATAAATTTGCAGCAATTTTCTCATTGCCATTATGGGTTATTGTGTGTAGGATTTTGGGGAAGTAAATTATTTAATCCATTTTGGAATAAATAAATACCAAAATTTGGGAAAAGTGAAGCACTATGAATACTTTCAGGATGCACTGTATTTATTTATTTAAATGCTCAAGTGTTCATTGAACAGAGATGGGTTTTTAGTTGTTGTTTAAATGATACCAGTGAATCAGCAGTCCATGTGGGAAAAGGAAGATCATTCCACCAATGAGGAACAGTGAATGCAAAGGTTCTGGAAAGTGACTTCTATTGTGTTTGACAGAAGAAGGAAACCCATGAAGGGTGAATAAACGATGAGAAAATTTAGATTTTTGCGTGAACGCCACTTTTAAAGGGCACCTATGATGAAAGTCAACTTTTGTAAGCTGTTTGGACAGAACTGTGTGTAGGTATGGTGTGTCTACAATCATACTAAAGTGATAGAAACATAACAAGACTCTTTTTTTTTAATTTTGTGATGTTAAAATATGATCCAAACCCCAATGATTTTGAAGCCTACCTCAACATGATGTAGGAGTGCAGTTTTTCCCGCCCACTGAATGGTTGACAGGTGCCATGTTTCTATAATAACATGTATACAAGTGTCCGGAGGACTTTTTTTTGCAAAGAAACTGAAATTGAAATACAAAAGTTTTATAAGTTTAAAATGTTTTTAAACAGAGCATGTCAGTAATAAAGACAGTAAAATCGCTATGTAATTCTTAACCGCTATAATCATGTATATGCATGTGTGTGTGTACATTTGTGTGTGACTCATCATTTCAGAAAGGCTTGAATAAACTCCACCACAAATCCAGCAAATAAACTTACTTGGTATTTTTGTCTAATGAGCTGTATTTCAGCTTCATTCAGACTTGCACGTAGGAACGATGGGTGGGGAGAAGCAGCTCATTTGCATTTAAAGCCACAGGCTACAAAAACAGCTACACTGTACTCAGACACCAAAATGGGCAGATTCTGGAGGCTAATAAATTATCTAATGGATATTTTGAGCTGAAACCAAATGCTTATCTTACATATTATAATAGGGGTAAATTAGGTGCCCTTTAAACAGAAAGGGAACGACATCTGAGAGCAAACAAGGACTTTTTGGAGAAGGACAGTGGGGACTTTGCTTGTCCTCAGTGCGTCACATGTTGGTCGGCATAAACAGGATGCGTAGGGAGCCATTCCCATGGGGGAGCACCTCACACACACCCCTCGTCCACCGGCCCACTCTGACCTTTCACACAGCGCCAGAAATAGACATCCATGCTTTGGACTGCCATTCACTGCTCATGAAGTGGAGACGCTCTGCAAATAAAAAACAACCAGCTAAAGTACAGTTGAAGTCCGAGTTATTAGTATGTGTTTTTTTCAACACATTTTTAAACAAATTAATTTTAATAACTCATTCCTAATAACTGATTTCATTTATCATTTGCATGATGACAGTGCCTAATACTTGACTAGATACTTTTGAAGAGACTCGTATTCAGCTTAAAGTGACATTTAAAAGCTTAGGTTGATTAGGTTAAGTTAGGTTAAGTTAGGGTAATTATCATGGTATAACAATGGTTTGTTCTGTAGACAAAAAAAATTATATTGCTTAAATGGCACCTATTTTACCCCTTTTTCAAGTCTTTTGTGTCTTTAGAGTGTGTCTGTAAAGTTCAGCTTAAAACACCCATCAGAATATTCATTATATATTTCAAAATATTAGAATTTTCTGATCTTAACGCTATGTAGCTGTTTTTGTTGCATGTGCCTTTAATGCTGGTTCTCCTGGCCCACCAATCCCACGTGCCTGTCAGAGTGTGCCTCAATCTCCGCCTTGGCTGCGTCAGATAAACAGCACAGTGACAGACATGAAGGAAGCAGATCTCACGTAACATTTGTGAGAAATACTACAGTAAGAACTTCCCCAATGATTATTTAATGTATTTGTTGTGGAGTTAATTCAAGCCTTTTTGCAACAATGAGTCGCATAGAATGTCATTACAAAGTTTTTTGCACGGCAAATGTGACAGGATACCGGTTAATATCCACTGCTGTATGGATATCCGTTATGTTAGTGTACAAAATAAACATGATTTAACATTTACAATTGTACTGACACATGGCTGTGCTGATAAAGTTGGTTAAATCGCTGTAGTTCATTACAAACATGCACTGATTTAAAAACGTTTTAAACTTGTTAAACTCATTCTTTATCAGATTTGATGATGATTGATCACAGAGCGCTAAACAGATCTTTTATTCCCAGTTGCTTTGCGCACGTCCTCTCTTGTTGATATGTATACGTGTTACTACAGGGACATGTTAATATGCGGCTGTCAATCAACTTGGTGGGTGGGGAAACCACACTCCTACGTCATGTTGTGGTGGGCCTCAAAATGGGAGGGGTTTGAATTCTATTTTAACATCAGGAAATGTAAAACAAGAGACTTATTGTGTTTTTATCACTCCAATATGACTGTAGACCAGTGGTAGGGAACCTCATGTGGCGCTTTGACCAAAAATATGTGGCTCTCCAGCGGTAAAGTCTAGATTGGATATGCGGCCGGCCGTAAGTGTGATATGCACATTAATATTACAGCATTTTTGATGACACTATATAAAAATAATTACATTTTTACAGTACTGTGACGGTTGGGTTGGGTTAGGGTGGGAGTAGGCGTTAAAAATACAATTTATTGGGTAATTTAATAGATAACATAAATAATGCTTGGTAAAACCCCTGTTTTTACTGTGCTGTGACGGTTGGGTTTAGGGTTGGGGTGGAGGTGGACATTTATTAAATAACATGAATACAATTTTGTAAATAATATAAATAATTCTCATTAACTAGCAACAACCCCTCTCCAGCTGTCTTCCTTCAATAATATTTTACTGTTCAAAATATAATAACCGTCACTAGAAATCAGTTTCCTATCGAAAATACAATTATAATTCCCTCTTTATTGTCCTTTTTTTTAATTTATTTATTTTTTTTTTTTTACAGCAAATTGAAAGAACTCTGTTAACAATAATAGGATGTTCTTTCTCCGTTCATGGACTTGCTCAACATGTGATGCTTTATATTTGTTTTTTAAGTTGTGTATGGACATACATTAAGGTTTTGTTTAAACCTGTAATATTTACAGTAGTAATTCAGTAGCAGATGCATTTTTTTAAAGAGGCATTTTGAGATAAACATGCATCCGAATGGCTCTTAAAAAAAAGTATTTGCTAAAAAAAAAATCAGAAATGGCTCTTTTTTGAAAAAAGGTTCCCGACTTCTGCTGTAGACGCACTATACCTGCACATAGTTCTGTCCAAACAGCTTACTTTGATTTTCATCATAGGTGCCCTTTAAGGGGGCTAATAATATTAAAATGTGTTTAAAACAATATAAAAACTGCTTTTATTTAAGCTGAAATAAAACAAATAAGACTTTCTCCAGAAGAATATATGTTATTGGGAATACTGTGAAAAATTCCTTGCTTTGCTAAACATCATTTGGGAAATATTGGGCGGGGAAAAAATTATCATTTTAACTTTGACTGTACATTCATATTGACCTAGGATGGGGCCTGTATTCTCAAAACATGTCATCTTAACACTAAAAGCTGTAAACCTAAAACACAGTAACAGTTTTCTCTAAAAATCTATTCACAAAGTTGAGAGTTTAGCTAAAAGTAAGGGTGGGGTCAACCTCGTTGCAATGGATGATGTCTGCTTTGGCTTATTATCTATGCAAACCGTGATTGCCCTATAAGGGAGGAGCTTCTGTCAGAGATGTATTCATAGAAACATAATAGAGTGCTGTAGTATGTTGCCACATTCAAAAAAAAGAGTTTTAAAATGCAGTCTAAGTGTCACTAATTAAAGGGATAGTTCACCCAAACCTGAACATTTGGTTAATATTTACTCACTTTTTACTTGTTTCAAAGTTATATGCATTTCTTTTTTTAATTAAACACAAAAGAAGTGATACAACATAATATTTTGAAAAATAAAACCTGTAACCATAGACTTCCAAAGTCAGGGGTGCTGCTAGGGGGTGAAAGCTAGGATGATTCCAAGGGTCCACGCCATTTTGGGGCCTCCAGAGTTACTATTAGGGCCCCTCCAATGTCAACCCCTCTCCCTCCTCCTTACAACTTTGGTCAGCAACTCCCTACCCCGATCTTCACTTTCGTTCACGGCACCATCAGAATGTTGTAATATGGCTTGTGCCAGCCAGCGGCACCCCTGTCAACAGCATTTGTTTTTTCTACTATGGAAGTCAATAGTGGCGACACGGTGGCTCAGTGGTTAGCACCGTCACCTCACAGCCAGAAAGCTCACTGGTTCGAGTCCCGGCTGAGCCAATTGCCATTTCTGTGTGGAGTTTGCCTGTTCTGGCCGTGTTGGTGTGGGTTCCACAACAGTCTAAAGACATGTTGTAAAGGTAAATTGAATAAGCTAAATTGGCCATAGTCTATGTAAATGTATGGGTGTTTCCCAGTACTGGGTTGCAGCTGGAAGGGAATACACTGTATAAAACATATGCTGGAATAGTTTATGGTTCCTTCCACTGTGGCAACCCCTGATAAAAGGACTAATCCAAAGGAAAAATGAATGATGAATGGTTACAGTTGTCAGCATTCTTCAAACTATCTACTTTTGTGTTCAACAGAAAAAAAGAAGCTCATAATGGTTTGAAACCACTTACATAAAGTAAGATCAATAGAGTAAATAGTGAGTACATTTTTGGGTGAACTATCCCTTTCAACTAGTGTATGTTCAGCCTCAAACATCTACTCATGGTAAACAATTTGTGGCTAAAATATTTATTTCAAAAAGCTGATATTGAAAATATGATCGTCAACCAAAATGTATTTCAGAATGTTCAAGCAGTAATGTACAGTGCATGTCAGAAGTGTGTTTATTGTGTACAGCACATGTGCATGTGTATGTGTGTGTTTGTTGTGTCCAGCAGTACCAGGACACAAATATGCAGAGCGTCGTTTATGAGCTCAACAGCTACATGGAGCAGCGGCTGGACACTGGAGGAGACAACAAACTACTGCTCTATGAGTTGTGCAACATCATTAAAACAGGTCAGAGCCTTTCTGTCACACACAAAACACACACTAACACTTATGCACAAACACATATGCACAAAAACGCACACTTCGGATGAAAGGTAGTTCAGCCATTCACTGAATTACTCAAGTACATTTCTTATTAATATTATTAAACAATGATATGTATGGTAATATATTAGAAGACAACTTGACAATTCTCAAGTAGGCATAATACAAGAATTTTTGAACAATTTTGCAGAGGTAACTTTCATTTAATAGAAATGTGCTCAAAAATTTAATCGAAAAGAAATGCATGTAAATAGATTTTCAGATGCTCAGAGTCCCATTGTATTTTTTTGTGGGAACTGTACTATTGAAAGGTTTAGGAAAATACAGGGTTTACAAATTTACAGGGTCTATTAGGCATTGATTTGAGAAAAATACTATATTTTATATTGTCATTTAGAGCATTTTTAATGACATTCGATAATAATAACAAATGTTTTCATTTATTGTGTTGGAAAATCAGGGTTATTCCACAAAATATTGATTTCATATTCCTTCTGAATTGGTTTTGTGTTGGTAAAAAAACTTTAAATTACTTCTTATTTTTTACTAAGAAGAAATATCTTTATTTCCTGGAGATGAATTGCAGCTGGAAGGGCATCCGCTGTGTAAAAACATGCTGGATAAGTTGGCGGTTCATTCCACTGTGGCGACCCCGGATTAGTAAAGGGACTAAGCCGAAAAGCAAATGAATGAATGAATGAAAGAAATATCTTTAGTAAGGACGGCATGTAGGCTCAGTGGTTAGCACTGTCGCCTTACAGTAAGAAGGTTGCTCGTTGTTTGTTCTCCCCGTGTTGGTGTGGGTTTCCTCTGGGTGCTCCGGTTTCCCTCACAGTCCAAACACATGCGCTATAGGTGAATTGAATAACCTAAATCGGCCATAGTGTGTGTGTGAATGTGAATGTATGGGTGTTTCCAAGTACTGGGTTGTGGTTTGAAGGGCATCCGCTGTGTAAAACAAATGCTGGATAAGTTGGTGGTTTATTCTGCTGTGGAGACCCCTGATGAATAAAGGGACTATGCCAAAGTAAAATGAATGAATGAATGAATGAAATGTCTTCAGTAGTGTACAGAATTTTATTTATTTTTTACTCAACAAATTAAAAATCCAGTGAAACAGAGAATTGCCATTTTCTAAGAGCTGTATATTATATATACAAATATGTTGGTGTTGTATTTGCAGACTGTTGCTCAACAATATAGTACTATACACTACCTGACATAAGTTTTGTTGTGGATCCCAGTTTTAAGAGCAACAACTTAACTTCTCGTTGATCATTTGGAAAAGTGGCAGAAAGAAATTTTTCTAAATTATCAGCTGTTGAACCTCATCCCAATCATCACAAAAACTGCAGAAGACCTACTGGAACCTACATGGACCCAAGATTTTCACAGAAATCAGTCAAGTTTGGTGAAGGAAAATCATGGTTTGGGGTTACATTCAGTATGGGGGTGTGCAAGAGATCTGCAGAGTGGATGATCAACATCAACAGCCATCAACAGCTGCTCATTACATTACAAACCACAGGAGAGGGTAAACTCTTCAGCAGGATAGCGCTCCTCATACTTCAGCCTCCACATCAAAGTTTCTGCAAGCAAAGAAGGTCAAGCTGCTCCAGGATTGGCCAGCCCAGTCACCAGAGATGAACATTATTGAGCATGTCTGGGGTAAGATGAAGAAAGCACTGAAGAAGAATCTTGATGAGCTCTGGGAGTCCTGCATGAACGCTTTCTTTGCCATTCCAGATGACTTTATTAATCAGTGATTTGAGTCATTGCAGAGATGTATGGATGCAGTCCTCCAAGCTCATGATGGAGTCAGACACAATATTCATTCTGTTTCCACTGCAGCATGACTTTATATTCTATACTGGACATTATTTCTGTTAAATGACAAGACTTTTGCCTAAGCAAAGTCAGACCTTGCTGTCCTAATTAAATCATTCAAAATCAAGGCATGATCATATTTTATTTTGGTAAAATAAGCGTAATCTAGAGGCCTTTGCCTTTCATATAAGCCAACTTATTATTTGTTGTTCCTAAAACTTGAATAGGCGACAAGACTTTTGTCAGGTAGTGTATGATTAGTGATCTGATCGAATTGTATTATTAGTCATCTGGATCAAAACCGGTTTTGTTTAGGGTTGCTTGCACTTTTTGCATGAACACATGCTGCTGTGTAAAGCTTAAATGTGCAAAGACAGCAGCTGCCTTACAGATGGAGGTGAATCCAGGTTATAATGTCTAAGTACGGGTGTTCCCCTTCTCTCTCTCTCCACACACACACACACACACACACACACACACACACACACACACTGATGGAGCAGCGCACAGCCTGTCACTTCTCATCCACCCACGCTTCATCTGCTGGCTGCTGGGATTCAGAGCGTCCCCCTGCTCCGCTCTCTCACACACACACACACACACACACACACACACACACACACACACACACACACACACACACACACTGTGCAGAGCAGAGCTTGTCCTTTTGTGTGGAAGGCTTCAGCAGTGTGTGGTACTGTTTTATGTGTTTGAACTGTAACTCAACTCAAAAGCAAAAACAACAGCCGTAGAAACAAACAGTGCATGGTTTATTATGGAGTTAATTGTCAAAGGGTTTTACTGTGACCCTGATAGTAAACCTACATGCTGGGAAATATATAAATAATTGTGTTTTCACATGGAATAAAAGAGAAATCACTTTTGTTTTTATGAATTTATTTTACTTTATTTATATTTATATTTATTTTACTTTATTTATTTTACTTTAAATGTTCGTAATTCATTTATATAAATTTATATTTATTTTACTTTATGTACTTGTGTATTTATTTGTTTATTTATTTATATAATTTATATTTGTTTAACTATTTATATTTTATTTATCTATTTATTGTACTTTATTTATTTATTTATGATTAATATAATTTTATATTTATTTTACTTTATTAATTAACTAATTAATAATAATTGTTAATTAATTGTTTATTCATTTATTTATATTTATTTATATTTATTTATTCATTCATTTATTAATTCATTTTCTTTTTGGGTTAGTCTCTTTAATAATCAGAGGTCGCCACAGCAGGAATGAACCGCCAATTTATTCAGCACATGTTTTACGCAGCGGATGCCCTTTCAGCTTCAACCCAACACTGGGAAACACCCATACGCACTTGCACACACTTCACATACACTTAGGCCAATTTAGCTTAATTAGTTCACCTGTACCACATGTCTTGGACTGTGGGGAAAGCCGGAGCACCCGGAGAGGTTCGAACCAGCGACCTTCTAGCTGTAAGGCGATTGTGCTACCCACTACGGGACTTTATATTTTTCTTTCTTTCTTTCTTTCTTTCTTTCTTTCTTTCTTTCTTTCTTTCTTTCTTTCTTTCTTTCTTTCTTTCTTTCTTTCTTTCTTTCTTTCTTTCTTTCTTTCTTTCTTTCTTTCTTTCTTTCTTTCTTTCTTTCTTTCTTAACATGGATTTCTGTTGTAAAATAATGCACATGTGAAATGTAACATGTTACCAAATAATATGTTCATTTGTATCAGACACTTAAAATAGTAAATTAGTCAAACTAATTCTCACAGTAAATGAAATTTAACTCCGGTGTCTTACCCATCATGGCCTCTCAATCATCCCCATCCAGCTGGTGTGTGGTGAGCACACTGGCACCGTTGTCCTGTGGCTGCTGTCGCATCATCCAACTAGATGCTGCACACTGGTGGTGGAGTGGGAAGATCCCCCACCCTCATGATTGTGAAGCTCTTTGTGTGTGTGTGTGTGGCCATGCATGATAAATGCGCTATGTAAATACACAATACTTACTGTACTTATTTACTTTCATGTTGAAAATATCTGGGAAATTTGAATAGCTTTTATTAGTCATTTTGCTCCAAGTCTTATTTAATTTCTGACTCCAGTTTAAACTCTTTTACTCATTCAACTCCCTTCATATTTTCTGATCCTTTTCTCTTTTTTTTTGCTTGACATTCTGTCAGTCCTTCGGGATACTCAAGTCTTCTTCAAAAGCAAGAAAGTCTGTGAAACACATTAGCCATGTGTATTATCACTTTGCTCTTTATGATTTTCCTCGAAATGTCATGAAAGTGATGCAAAACGGCTTCATGTGTTCAGGAATTTTTTTTTCAGGATCTTTACATTTTGATGATGCATCTGCCTCAGGCACTCGACATGTTTTCATTTTGTTTTTTGTTGTTTTTCCACAGCCACAAAAGCTGACGGATTTGCACTTTACTTCCTTGGAGAATGCAACAATGTAAGTGTTTTTAATACGTATTTTCTTGAAACAATTTATTATTATTATTATTTCTTTAGTACATTTTTTCATTTATTTGTTTAATTACATTTTTAAAATATATTATACAGAGATGGTGTAGTTTATGTGACCCTAAATGACAAAATCTTATTATGTACAGCTATATTTTTAGCAATAGCCAAAAATACATTGTACAGGTCAAGGTTAGAGTTTTTTTTTTTATGTGTAACTCAATTTAAAAATATAGACATTATTTATTTGTTTTAGATTTTTTTTAAACGTTACTATATTTGTTTTCATTTTTTTTATAAACATTATTTTTGCCATTTGTTTTAGACATAACTGGTCTTGGCATAGAAGTGGAATTAATATATATTATTATTATTATTAATATTATTATTATTTATTTATTTATTTTTTTTATTATTATTATTTTAGGTGCCACAAATGCAAAATAACATAATGATATGTGCTTAATCTTTAAAATATGAAGTTTTGAAAATAGAAATCATAAATTATTTTTTAACAAATACTAATATATTATAAATTAATATTATAATATAAGTGTTATTATTTTTTTATAATATTATTTTTATAATTTTTTTTATTTCTAATTCATTTTTGACAAATCTGATCTTGACATAGAAACGTGGAATTTATTTATTTATTTATTTTTATTTTTATTTTTTTATTAATTTAATTTCATTTAATTTTTTATTTTAGGTGCCATAATTGCGTAATAACATAATGATATGTGATTAATCTTATAAATATAACATTTTGAAAATTAAAAATAAATACATTTAAAATTTAAACTTAAACTTAAATGGTTTAAATAAATTATGGTAAATTCTTTTTAACAAATATTAATATTATATTATAAATAAATATTCTAATCTAAAGAGTGTTGCATTTATTTATTACTCTTTTATTTACATATGTAAATTTCTGTTTGTTTTAGACAGATCTGTTCTTGATACAAGAAAATTATTTATTTATTTATTTATTTATTTATTTATTTATTTATTTATTTATTTATTTATTTATTTTAGGTGCCATAAATGCATCCAAACATAATAACATGTATGGGGTGTGTGAACACTTAACACACCCCACACAGACTCTTCCATACCCCTCACTGCACACCATCAATATGTAGCATGCACTGCACTTTAACCAATCCATACTTAAAACATTACTGCCTCCAACTATGGGTACACCCATTCATTGTACATATCACTGACAATTTTACATTGTCCTGTTATTATTATTTTATTATTATTATTTTTTTATGAGAAGTATGCTGTTGTATTTGGAGCAGCACCTAAGCTTTTCAATCATCATATCACACGCTGCTGATGATGTGACAGTAAAAGTGATTTGATTTGATAATATGGGATTAGTCTTATAAGTATGAAGTTTTGGAAATAAAAATCATGAAGGATTTAAATAAATTATGATTACTTTTTTAACAAATATTAATATTATATTATTAATTAATATTATAATATAAATAGTATTATATATGCATCTTACTCTTTTATTTACATTTTTACTTTCTAATACCTTTCCCAGTACTGGTTTGCAGCTGGAAGGGCATCCGCTGCAGGAACGTGCACAGATAGGGCTCAACATGTTGGATAAAAAGGGCCCCTCAAAAATGAACGAGAGTGCATTCTGGTCTTCAGTTTGTAAACCCCCCATCAAGTTTACCCTTGATGAATAAAGGGACTAAGCTGAAGGAAAATGAATGAACCAATTTCTATTACCATTTGTTTTAGACAGATATGTTCTTAACAAAGACACGTGGAATTTATTTATTTATTTATTTATTTATTTATTTATTTATTTATTTATTTATTTTTATCTATTTATTTATTTATCTATTTATTTTTATTTTAGGTGCCATAAATGCATATTAACATACAGATATGTGATTCATCTTTTGCATATAAAGTTTAAAAATATATAAATCATAAATGATTTAAATAAAAATGTTTATAGAAAATGGTCAATAAGACAATTACTAGGTTCTAGGTTTTCTCAAACAGAAAATACATTCTCATAAAACACATTCCTTCACAATAACACAAATAATATTCTTTATTATGACTTCAACATTCCACAGTTTATAATAATCTAGACGTGAATGTTTAGAAAAATAAATAATGGAAATAGTTTATGACTGCTAGTGAACTCATTCATTCTTTAGATTCTTTAAAAAAAAGCCCAGATGCTTCAATGAAACTAGCAACAATCTATATTTTGTCAGCTAAAACCGATGTCTGAGCGGTGAAGCATCAGAGGTCTAAAGATCATGAGAAACATAAACTCAGCCAAGAGACTGCAAAGCTTCCAGTGCTCGTCTACATCTTCTGTTTGTCTCTAAATGGCCTGGTATTTCTATAGCATTAAAACACTTGAGACCCCTGCTATGTTCATTTCCTCTTCATCCCTTTACTCTTTCCCTTTGATGGCCTGTATTTTGACCAATCAGATAACAGATAATGCAGTTTGTGAAAAGGCTTCTCTTTGGCGTAATCTGTCTTATTCGTTCATTCATTCATTCTTTCATTCATTTATTCATTTATTTATCCATTCATTCATTTTCTTTTCAGTTTAGTCCCTTTATTAATCAGGGGTAGCCAACTTATCAACTTACAGTTAATAATAATAATAATAATAATAATAATAATAATAATAATAATAATAATGATAATAATAATAATATATTAGTGTTATATTAGTATTATTGTAGGAATCCCAGTGGTGCAGTGGGTAGCACAATTGAATGAATAATTAGTATTATTGTTATTATGATTATAATTATTATTATTTTGCTTTATATTATTATTATTATTTATTATTATTATTAATAAACTATTATTAATAGTTTATTATTATTTAACTATTTTTTATTATTTTATTATTATGATTGTTTTTATTATTATATTACTATTATTGTTGTTGTTATTATTATTATTATTATTATTATTATTATTGTTGTTGTTGTTGTTGTTGTTTTGTTCTTATATTATTATTATTATTAATATTTATATAATAATTATTATTTATTATACATATATAATATTATTATTATTATTGTTATTATTACTATTAATTATACTATTGTTGTTGTTATTAATATAATTATTACAGCTATTTCTGCTACTTTCAAACAAATATTTAATTATTATTATTATTATTATTATTATTATTATTATTATTATTATTATTATTATAGTAGTATTATTATAATATTATTATTTTTTTAGATTACTATTATTATTATTTTATTTTTATTATTCATGATTATGTATACAGTATATGTGTATATTTTTACTGACTGTAGTTCATGTATTCTGTCAATCTGTTCATTTGGTTTTGCTCGATTAAAAAAAACTAAAGGAAAGTAATGAAGTGATGCATCGACTTTTGCTGTAATTATTTTGCCTGTCTTACTTTTAAATGTATTTATTTTGTGTCTTAATGTTTTAGGCCGTGTTGTTTATTAGTAGTACTGTATATAGATTAGGCTTTTTTACAGTACCCAAAATAGACAAAAATATTTAGCCACAGCCGCCAGTCAAGATATGTTTTTGTTTTTCTTTTAACGTCATGCAGTTTTGTTGTTTTCCCTGTCACAGAGTTTATGTTTGTTCACTCCGACGGGGGCAAAAGAGGGGCTTCCTGGGCTCATCCCCTCTGGTCCCATTACGTTTGGGACCACCATCGCCGCTCACGTTGCAAAGACACGCAAGACACTACTTGTAGAGGACATCATGGGGGTGAGACACATGCTGTTGTGCTTTTTTACACTAAAGCTCAGTGGACCCTTTTCACATTTCCGGGTTTCTCAGTAGCGGAAGTCGTCACAGTAGGGTAAACTTACAGCGCAGCAAATGCGAGAGTGCAACAAATAATCTTTTTACATTCCTATTTGCTGAAATAATAAAAGAAAAACATACAGATGGTGTTATCAAGACTTTCAGATGAAGGAAAAAGTAGTTTGAGACTGATAACGGCAGCCAGAAGAAAGAATAATGTTAAATGTACTGTCCTGCCCCATAGACGCTGCATTAGAAACACCTCACATAATAATTCATTAAATATGATGTAAAGATGATATAATACATACATAAATGCATATAAATGTTCATATGTTTTTACTAAATATTTGAATATTAAAACGTTTAAGGATTTAAGATGCTGATGGCCTGTTAAATACGTACAAACAGTCTTGTGAAAAGGGTCCATTTGACAGTACAAATGATTCTTGTTGAATAAATGGACTGGATGTGAAAGTCAGGATGACACTTAAACCATGTCTACACTGGAAGCAACCAATAGTGTGTCGTGCCAGATCCAGTTTGTCAAACACTGGAGCGTTTAAGCTTCGTGTCATCTTGAATATTCACTGACAGAGACTGTTCAGCTGTGGGCTAGAAGCTAATATGATGTAAAAATGCCTATATATTTATAGTTAAAGTCAGAATTGTTAGCCCCCCTGTATATTTTCCTCCCATTTCTGTTTAACAGAAAGATTTGTTCAACCCATTTCTAAACATAATAATTTTATTTGCTCATTTCTAATAACTGATTTCTTTTATTAGTTATTACCTTTAAAAGGTTCTTTAGAATTTTAGTTGACCATAAATACCTAATGATAGAATATATTTAATATCTATGCCTCTAATATCCAAAATAGTTTATTGTGGTCTTCTGAGTTACAGAAGGCTAGCATCATTATTTTATTTTATTTTATTTTATTTTATTTTATTTTATTTTATTTTATTTTATTTATTTATTAATTAATTAATTAATTTATTTATCTATTTATTTATTTATTTATTTTATTCATTTATTTATTTATTTGTTTGTTTGCTTGTTTATTTTATTCATTTATATTTATTTATTTTTCGCATTAGATATATTGTCTAATGAAATTCAGCGCCAATATTTCATTGCTCCCTATTATTACTGTCGTTTTCATAAAATGGGCAGAGTAAACATTTATACAGTTTGCTTGCTAACTGGTTCAGTTAGACTTACTGTAAAGCTTAACTGGGTGCATTTTATAGTGATAGACACTCCGCAACTGGATATTTTGATAACTGCTTGTGTAGGCTATTTGATTTGTTCACACTCTGTCTTGGTTATATTGTGTGATGGAAGGATTGTGTATGCGCGTCATTTTGAGTCCTGCAGGCGTGCGACCGAGACAGCGCTTCAGCCATACAGTGATTCCGTCTATCCTAGCTTGTGTTACTACATGAACAAGTGTATCAATGATGAAGACTGAATTTTGTTTGTTGTTCTACAACGAGCTTGGTTAGCCTGCCTTTGACTGGACAGTTCTCGCGTTAGTACCGAAATAAGGGATTGTCCTGGAAAACTTGGGACATCTGATGACTCTTATGGGCTGCTCAATATTCTGATTGGCCACTCTGAGTCCCTGTTTAGCACCGGCGTCACTGTTTTTGAACAGTACCGAACCAAAAGGAATACTTCACATAAAGCATAACACAAAAAGGTGTTTCCTGTGTCATAGCGCAAATTAATTCTTCAGCCAATCAAGGGCCCCCTTCTTCCGTGGGCCCCGGGACTTCAGCCCCGCCTAGCCTTTAAGTTAATCCGGAACATTTTTCCTCTGGCCAAACTTCTTGTGCATAGCTGCAGTCTTGGCACCGGAGGCTGGAGAATGCTGGACGAATGCTGGTTGTCCATCGTGGAGAAGCTGCAGGTGTGAGTTGGTGACCGGCGGGTGTTCAGGCTGGCCCACGGGATCAGTGTGAAGATTTGTATGTCCCTGTGGTCTTTCAGGAATCAGTCTCACGCTCTCTGCTCCTCCATTACCACCACATCATCAGCTCACGATACGGCCTGATCCAGGATTATAGATACCTTGGCATAACCTCTTCACAGGTCTAGGCTTTACACAGGATTTAGACAAAATAGTTTGGATCATTTACAGATTGTTTTATTAGTTATCAAGATCGGGCAGCAATGATGCTAGCACAGAGTCAAGAGTCTTCAGCTTGTGCCAATGACTTGCAGACAGCTTTCCCTTCACATGAAATCACCCAAACCCAACAAACTAATTGCCACCATGATCACGAGTCACAGCAGTAGAGCATTGTTGCCAAAGCTGCCGTAGATCTGCATTCCCCAATCCCACTATTGCCAGAGATTTGGAGAAAAAACTGCATTTGGCTTAAAATTATTTATAGACAGTAGCTAACATTTTATAATGTTAGCCTTCAAATGACAAATATTATGATAATATTAAGCAGTCCTAAATCTCATTCTCTTATGCAGAGCTTTTGATGCTTATATGAGGTTTGCTCCCCTGGTTTAATGGTGGACATGTAATGATGTGCAACACTAAATACTTCTAAAAAATATGAGAAATAAATATAAAAATATGAGAAATGATTGAAGAAATTGAGCGATGGTGCATTAGGTGAGTTTCCATCAAGTTGTTAAAGGGGCCGACTGTAGTATTTTGTAGTATAGTATAGCTGTAGACTGTAGTATAGCATATTTTGGGTAACACTTTACAATACATGTACAGCATTTATTAATCATAGTTGAACATTTAATAATGCATTATTAACATTTCAGTCCATGCTTGTTAACATTAGTTAATGCACCATGAGTTAACATGAACTAACAATGAACTACTGTATTTTCATTAACTAACGTTAACTTACATGAACAAATACAGTAGTAAATGTATTTTTCATTGTTTGTTCATGTTAGTAAATGCATTGACATTAATTAATGAACCTTATTGTAAAGTGTGACCATATTTTGTGTACAAAACCACCTCAAGTGAGCGTAAAAACTAATTATATGTGAAAATGTTTATTTTTATTCAAAATTTGGTATTTCCATGACTCATTTCTCATAGCATTACTTATTTCTAGCAAAGATTTATAGCAAAAAAAATAATAAATCAATGGAGAGATGTCCTAAATCTGTGTGTTTTTCCTGTAGGACGAGAGGTTCCCTCATGGCACAGGGCAGGACTCAGGGATCCGTGTTCATTCTGTTTTGTGTTTACCCATCCTCACCGCCATCGGAGACCTCATCGCTATCCTGGAGCTGCACCGCCACTTGGGTCGAGAGCCCTTCAACCTCAGCCACCAGGAGGTACTCTAATAGAGAAAGTGCTGCTATTTGTTAGCCGTGTAGCTATGCTCTCATTTCTTCTGGCCAGCCTGCACTTTGACCTCAGGACTATTCATAGGTTATATTCTAGGTTGCTTTTAATGTAATGGTTATAAATGGCAGCTTCGGGATGCCTCAGTTATGGCATTTAAAATTCATCCGTTGATTTATTTTCCATCAGCTTAGTCCCTGATTATCAGGGGTCGTCAGAGCGGAACGAACCGACAATTATTCCTGCATATGTTTTACACAGCGTATGCCCTTCCAGCCGCAACCAAGTACTGGGAAACACCCATACTCTCTTGCGTTCACACACACACTCACACACTATGACCAGTTTTTTTTGTTTTACCCAATTCACCTATAGCTAGGGCCAGACGGAATCTGCAGACGTTTTTTGCTATTTCTGCTGAGAATTTTGGTAAAAGTCTGCGGATTTCTGCTGAATTATTTTGGGAGTATCATAAACCTTAATATATGAAATAAAAAAATATCTTTTAACTTTTATTTAATGTTAAAAATGCAAATCTAATTAGATTCACTTTATTTGGTAAATAAAGCAAGTTTGTCATATAATATACCTAGTAAAAGACAGAAAATGTTACTGTACAAACTGCATTGTACATAAATCAGATTCACATTAGTCAATAATATTACTGAAATTAATTTTAAAACTGAATAAATATAGATTTACGCACATTTACTTAAGTAAATAAACAGAATTAACGATGGGCTAGAAATCTGTGGAAATCTGTGGAAAATCTGCGGAATTCTGCGCACACAGATTCCGGATGGGCCTACCTATAGCACATGACTTTGGACTGTGGGAAAAAACCGGAGCACCTGGAGGAAAATCCACACAGAAATGCCAACTGACCCAGTCGGGCCTCGAACCAGCAACATTCTTGCTGTGTGGCGACAGTGCTACCCCCTACGCCAAAGTGTCGCCCTTAATAGTATAAATAGTGCATTGAAATAAACATATTGCTAGCAGTCTTCAATAAACAGTAGTATTATGAGGATGCACAATTCTAGAACATTTATATAAACATGCTGTGACATGCTGATATCCGCTCATCAATCGTTAGCTCATCCAGTTGGAATGAGAAGTAGAGTGATGTCAAGATCCCAGTGATGTCAAGTAAATGGAGAAGATATGTGGTCCACGAACAGAGCCCTGAGGCACCCCGGTAGCTAGACATTTCACTCCATCAAGATACCCGGAATGGCTCTCTAAGCATTAGGCCATGAAAACCACTGCATTTACATTAAGGGGCCGATCACACCGAACGAGCATTTACGTTTCAAATACATGAGGCGCACCTCACTGCCTTTTTTGTAGCCAAAAATAAAGAAGCGGTGCCCTTTTTTATGACTCTAGGCAACGACTGGATCAGCTGGGTATTGTTCGAGAGTGTTGCTGTAGATATTAATATAATTTTAATAATTAATAATATTGTGATATTCAAGATTTATGAAGTCATACAGCTCTGGATAACCCAAAACAGCAACCACAATTCTCTCCTACATCTTCAAAAGTCTCGGTTGTTGTCTTGACAACACAAACACTGCAGGCACCTCAAAGGAAACCCCGCCTCTGCTTTCATTTGATTGGAGAATGAAAAAGACGCGACTGCCGTAACACGCTTTTTCCGCTCAGAGTTAACTTTTTTTTCAACTGAGAGCACACGGCGCGCAAGGACAGAAACGCAAGGCGCGGCGGGCAGTTAAGATGCGAGGCATGCAGGGCGCATAAGCAGCGTACAACACGCTCGCGGCCTTTAGTAAACCATTCAAAACAGGCACCCCTCAATGCATACAGCACGTTTGGTGTGATTGGCTCCTAAGAATCACCCATGGTTAACAATTACAAGCAGGAAAACCCTTATTAAACCAAAGCACTGTAAGATATAAAAGGTTTCTGTTTATTGTAGCTCTAATGTATTTTTCTTTGTAAATCAATAACGGGCAACTTCATTACACTAGTCTAGCAGCATCCCTAAGCAAACGCACTTGTCTGTCATTTTTATAATGTAATTATTAAGCTTTTGAGCAGTGTTTAATTTCTGCAAGTAAAATCTATTATTCAATAAGAATTTTCATTGCTGACTGACAGAAAGCTGTGTGTTTTGAAATCTGATCTGTGCATTTGTACTTTTGGCAGAGAAATGGTCCTTTTAGTCTGCCAAATTGCACTATGTTCAGAGTTACATCTCTACCTTACTATTTAGAGGGGATAGACATTTATTAATACTGCTCTCCTAAAGCAATACTGTAGGTTGCTTGTGCATGCTGCTTATCACTAATAGGAAAGTTTCAGGTTAAGCTCCCTCTAGCTGGTGTAAATGTAATGACAGTGTCATTAAGCTTGTGTTGAAATGAAATAACATACACTTGACAAAAGTCTTGTTGCGGATGCCAGTTGTAAGAGAAACAAATAATAACTTGACTTCTAGTCGATTATTCGAACAAATGGCATTTGGTACATTTTTTCTGATGAATGATCTGTTTAGCTGCATCCTAATCGTTACAGATACTGCAGATGCCCTTTTTGAACCCACATAGACCCAAGATTCTCAGAGAAATCAGTCAAGTTTTGTGAAGGAAAAATCATGGTTTGAGGTTTCATTCGGTATGGGGCGTGCGAGAGATCTGCAGAGTGGATGACAACATCAACAGCCTGAGGCATCAAGACAATTGTGCTGCTCATTACATTACAAACCACAGGAGAGGGCAAATTCTCCAGCAGGATAGCGCTCCTTCTCATACTTCAGCCTCAAAATCAAAGTTCCTGAAAACAAAGAAGGTCAAGATGCTCCAGGATTGGCCAGCCCAGTCACCAAACATGAACTTTATTGAGCATGTCTGGGGTAATATGAAGAAAGCACTGAAGATGAATCTTGATGAACTCTGGGAGTCCTGCAAGAACGCTTTCTTTGCCATTTCAGATGACTTTATTAATCAGTGATTGGAGTCATTGCAGAGATGTATGGATGCAGTCCTCCAAGCTCATGATGGAGTCAGACACAATATTCATTCTGTTTCCACAGCAGCATGACTTTATATTCTATACTGGACATTATTTCTGTTCAGTGACATGACTTTTGTCTAAGCAGACAAACATAATGTGAAGACTAGAAGTGTCTTGAAAAATATCTAGTCAAATATTATTCCCTGTCATCATGACTAAGATAAAATAAATCAGTTATTAGAAATGAATTATTAAAACTATTATGATTAGAAATGTGTTGAAAAAATCTGCTCTCCGTTAAACAGAAATTGGGGGGGGAAATAAACAGAGCGCTAATAATTCAGGCGGGCTAATATTTCTGACTTCAACTGTATACTACAAACATTTACACTATATAGAGAGTAATATTGAGCATAACTCTCCAGCTAATCCATAACCCCACAAAATCAGAGCTAAAAGGCCATTTCTGTAAATAGTAATAATAAATATGTAAATAGTCTCTAAATTAAACACTTCTTGTTTGCGGCTTGCGGATCATTTGCTAAGTGTAATGTTCTTTCATTGTTTGTTTGTTTAGGTTGCGACAGCAAATTTGGCCTGGGCATCTGTAGCCATACACCAAGTCCAGGTGAGAATGTTTCAGAATAATAATCATTAAACCTCGCTCATTGTTAGATAGTGATTCTCTTGCATAAGATGTTTGATTTGGTTGTTTTGATTTCTGTAGTCCACTGTGTACATGTATAAGGCTGCTGGTGGGCCCAGTGTAAGCAACCAGACCACACATTAAACACACCCTGGTCTCTGGAGGTGCAATTAATGACAGTGCAGTCTTGTTTGTACGTACATTGTTGTATACCATGAATGACACCTCTCCTCTCTGGGTGTTAATGTCCCTGTGCATCACAAGGCTCTTTGGGAGCGATTCTCTCTGCAACACAAACCTTCTCAGAAGGCAAGGAGCATAGTAGAGAGTAAAGATCACAAGTAATATATTTAATAAAAATGCCTTAAAAATATATATATTTTTTAGAATAGACTCATTTTAAAACTCCATTAAACAGATGAGAATGACCATTTTTGTATACATTCAGTCAATCTCCAGGTCTGGCGGCAACACTTTTAGCTTAGCTTAGTATAATCATTAAATCGGATTAGACATTTGGGGATTTTTACTTGTGAATACACAAATTTTGTTTTGAATTTATAAATTTGAATTAAAATCACTATTTAAATTGAAGTAAATTGGAAACGTGCTGTGCATTTGTTGCAAATGTATCATTTTTTAGACTGATCTTGCTCTTCAGGGTTAGGTTTGGTGCCACGGCTCTTTTTAAAAACTCAATTTTTTTCATGTGGTTCTAAAAATTTATGAGCTGTTCTGTTCAATACAAAATATTTTTTGCAAAAAAACTGATTGTAGCCATACATATAATGTGTAAAAATAACTATGGAAGTCAATAGGTGCCCGCAACCAGCATTTTTCAAAACATCTTCTTTTGTATACTCTTTAATTTTTTCTAGACTAGTTTCATTATTTTGCTGTTATTAATTATTTTGTTGAACCAAATTTTAAAGTAATTTCTATTTCTCATTATGTTTATTTATTTTGAGTAATTTTTATCCATGGCTTTTTTCATTGTATTTCATTGTATTTTTATGGTAATTTTTGTACGATTGAACTCAAAACACATTTCGTAAATACAAATCCAATTCCTAAATTCGATTAATTAATAAATATGCAAATCCAATTCCTAAATTCAAATTAATTTATGAATATGTAAATCCAATTAGTAAATGCAAATTCATTTATAAATACGCAAATTCAATTTGTAAATTCAAAACACAATTTGTAAATATGGAAATCCAGTTTGTAAATTCAAAACACAATTTGTAAATACACAAATCCAATTTGTAGTTTCAAAGCACATTTCATGAATATGCAAATCCAATTTGTGAATTCAAAACACAATTCATAAATGCACAAACCCACTTCATAAATTCAAAACACAATTCATAAATATGCAAATCCATTTCGTAAATTTAAAACAATTTGTAAATACACAAATCCATTTTTATAAATTCAAAACACAATTAGTAAATTGAAAACACAATTTGTAAATACATAAATCTAATTCGTAAATTTAAAACACAATTTATAAATAAGCAAATCCAATTCGCAAATTCAAAACACATTTGGTAAATATGCAAATTGATTTTGTAAAATCAAAACACATTTCATGAATACGCAAATCCAAATCATAAATTCAAAACATTTCGTAAATACACAAATACAGTTTGTAACTTCAAAATACAATTCATGAATTCAAAACATAATTCGTAATGCACAAATCCAATTAATTATATATATTTTTTATTAAAGTGTTAAATTTGCGTTTTTGCAATTTTGCAAAATTACAAACTTTTTTTTAAAGCTTCACTCCTCTGTGATTACATTGTGTACAAATACAAAATTAAAATGAAAAGTTACTATTTTCTATGACAATATGGGAACTAACGTATTCTCCAGTAATCAAGGAATGTTGCTGCCATTCAATGGCAATCATAGAATGCAGCACCTGAAATTAATCCTCAGCTAGGTATCTGTAACAGCGCTGCTTAATATCATTGCGTCTGCTATAGCCATGGTATAGCAGCAAAATTCCTTTATTATTACGCCAGAATGATTCTAATGGTCTAATCTGATTTGATGGTTTATGCTAAGCTAAGCTAAAGGTGCTTCCAGACCCAGAGATCAGCTAAATGGATAAAAAAATGGTAAAACCTGACTGTTTAACTCAAGGAAATTTGTAAAATGAGCCTCTTTTCTTTAAGTCAATGGATGACTGAAACGTGAAATTAAATAATAATTTAACAAACCTTAAGTCATTCCAATTTCTGAAGAAATCTGACGCTGCAGCTTATCCTACAGCGACAGTTAGTAATGACCATCTGTTATGCTCCTTTTGGTGTTCTACATAAATAAATATCAGCATATGGGTTTAGCATGATGCTGAATAAATGATGACAGAATGTTTTTTTAGGAATAAACTACTTCTGTAGGGATAGTTCATTCAGATAAGCCTGTTCCCTGGTCATTTTGCCACTTAAACTGCACATTAAATATTTTTCTGTGGACAAATTATCCAGTCAAATTATACTGAAGAATGAAGAAAAAGCCCTGTAAAAAGAGTTTGTTTTTTTTGGACCAATTTAATACCTTTGTGTATTATCCGCTTTTTTAACTGAAATCATAGGGCAAAACATTCTACAAGACGTTCACTTATACACACTTTCATTCATCCAATTAAAAAAATTCGGGTAATGGTCCACATCTAAATTTAATCACATGGTCATTTTGTTTTTCTAACTTCCTGTTCGTCTTTTGTTCGCAGGTCTGCAGAGGTCTTGCCAAACAGACGGAACTCAATGACTTTCTCCTAGATGTTTCAAAGTAAGAGAGTTTATGCCTAGAAGTGTATATTAGGTGAACCTCATAGAACATGTCCAGGTCTCTATTCTAAAATAATGGGCTTAAAAATGTGAATAGATACAGTTGAGGGCAAAATCTTCCAGTGGAATCTGTATTCTTTTTTAAATATTTCCCAAAGGGTGTTAAACAGAGCAAGGAATTTTTCACAGTATTTCCTCTAAAATTTTTTTCTTCCGGAGAACGTCTTATTTGTTGTATTTTGGCTAGAATTCATTTTTAAAACTATTAAAGTCAACATTATATATATATATATATATATATATATATATATATATATATATATATATATATATATATATATATATATATATATATATATATATATACATACAAACAACAGTTCTGTCTGGTTCTCAAATCTGATTGGCTGATAGCCGTGCGATATTCTGCAATATCAGAACTCCTACAGCCTCTTTACCCTTTGTGTATTACTCCGCCCACATACAGCCAGCAAAAAGCAGACACTACAGATCTAAAGTTTAAAAGATGCTTGCTCAGCTGTTTAACTGTCAGCTTTTGATTTGAATCCGGAAGAAAGTAGTTCCTCATACAAAAGGGTTTTGGACACTCTCCATGTTTGATTTTGTTTTCATATACACAATTATGCCGTCAAACTGTTGTATAAACGCAATATCACACTCGTGGCAGTGCGATATGGCTGTATATCGGCACTGGTGTAAGCACTAAGGCATGGAATATTCCCACCAGTGCCGATATACAGCCATATCGCACTGCTACTCGTGTGTGTGTGTGTGTGTGTGTGTGTGTGTGTGTGTATATATATATATATATATATATATATATATATATATATATATATATATATATATAAACTAAAACTATTTCAGACAAATAAAGTGTTGCATATTGATGTTTCTGTTTCTTACCTTGTTAAATCATTTTTGAGAACTATTGTGAGAAATCATTAACATGATCAGTGTCTTCACATAGATGAATATCATTAATCATTATCAATAAAATCATATAATTAAAAGTAAATTGAGAAAAATTGTTATTTAAGGAGTGTGTATCAAACTGGTAGCCCTTCACAGTGACTGATACCCAGGAAGTAGCTCTCAGTTTCAAAAAGGGTGGTGACCCCTGACCTAGTGGGAGGCACATATGCAAACTGTTGTAATTATTTTACCCTATACCTGATTTGGATGTAAATACCTTCAAATTAAAGCTGACAGTCTCCAGTTAAACCAGTTTAAATCAATTATGTTGGTGTATAGAGCCAAAAATGTTAGAATTGTGTCAATGTCCAAATATTTATGGACCTAGTAACCGTATATGTATAAAACATGTAGATTTGTGGCTTAAATGTGCAATGAACATGTTTACTTGAGATTCTCCTGTATAACCCCTTTAATACCTTCTAATACTAAAAAATATGCTAAGGTTTTTTGGGAACTCACAATATGATAACAGTCAATGTTAAAACAATGATATGTGCATTCTTGTTATGCTTTATATCATATACTTGTCCTTTTAAAATGACAGGTCTTTCCCTCCCATTTTTCAATCTCAAACAGAACATACTTTGACAACATAGTGGCAATAGATTCTCTACTTGAACATATCATGGTGAGTATGTTTTCCTTCTCCTCATTAGGGTCACATGCTTGGTCATGAGGACAGACGTGCTGTTCTTCTGTCGCTCATCTGTGTCACTATCAACGCCAGAGAAATCTGTGCTATGAAAGACCTTCTCTCATTTGTTTGCCGATAACCCCCACAAGCCACCGCTCACCCAGCAGCCTTGGGCTTGTTTTTAAATCTTCTTTTTTTTTCATTTACGCAAATGTTTGTGTTCTCTAGGCTTCTCTCTCTCTCTCGCACACACACACATATTCATCCACCCCAAGTATCAGATCTCTGGCCCCTTTCTGTCTCTGTCCCCTCCTTCCTGTTGAGCAAAGCAGCACAGGAAGTGATGCAACTAGGTCAGGGAGAGGACAGACAGTCCGTCTGACTTTGCTCCAGCATCTCACTGAGCTCTTGGCGTCGCTCGCAGGAATTAATACGTTTTTTTTTTCCAAGCACTTATTTCCAAAAACGGAGGTAGTTTAAACGCGTAAGAAGTCTTTGTTGTTTTGAAGTGATTTCTCACCTGTCAGCGGTTTCATGAAGCAGAAGTTTATCTTGACATATTGTGCCACCAACTTGTGAAATCCAGAGGGAAGAACAAGTTCCTCAGTTGCTTTAGAGTCTCAGCGGCCATTATAAAACATCTTTATAATATTTAAGGGGGTAGTTCACACAAAAATTGTCATTTGCTCAATTTTTTCAACCTCAAGTTGTTTCAAAACCTGATCAAGCCTATTGTTTTCTGTTGAACATGTTGGAAAAGAAAAAAATCTACCAACGCTATCTCACGACAATGCATAACTTTTTGACTTATTTTTGGCTAATTCGTATGAATATCATTTGTGCATTTTAGTAGGATTTGCTCATCTGCCAATGACGGTTGGGTTTAGAGGTGGGGTTTATGGAGCCAGATCAGTCTCTAAAATAATACATTTACAAATTGAAATTCATACAAAGTTTACATTTACAAAGTTCAGTTTGTAAATTCAAAACGCAATTCATGAATACACAAATCTATTTCCTTAATTCAAAACACGATTCGTTAATTGTACAAATCCATTTCATTAATTCAAAACACAATTTGTAAATTCACAAATCCAATAAATAAATGTAAAACACAGATCATAAATGTGCAATTGCAATTAATAAATTCAAAACAATTCGTGAATTCAAAACACAATTTGTAAATACGCAAATCTAATTCAGAAATTCAAAACAAAACTTGTAAATTGAAAACAATATTTGTAAATATATAAATCCAATTTGTAAATTCGAAACAAAGTTCATAAATACACAAATTCAATTAATAAATGTTAAATAAATGCTGAAATTTAAAACACATTTCATGAATACGCAAATCCATTTCATAAATTGAAAACACTATTCGTAAATATGCTAATTCTATTCAGAAATTCAAAACACAATTTGTAAATATGCAAATTCAATTTATGAATTCAAAACACATCTCATGAATACGCAAATCTGATTCGCAAATTCAAAACACAATTCGTAAATACACAATTAAATGTATAAATTCAAAGCATAATTTGTAAATTCGAAACAATTCGTAAAAATGCAAGTTGAATTCATAAATTTAAAGCACATTTCGTGAATACACAAATTAATTTCGTAAAGTCAAAACACGATTCGTAAAAATGCTAATTAATTTGTCAATTCAAAGCACAATTCGTAAATTCAAAACACAAATCAAAAATACGCAAATTGAATTCATAAATTCAAAACACATTTCATGAATACACAAATCCATTTTGTAAACGTTAAACACAATTCGTAAATATGCAAATCCAATTTGTAAATTCAAAACACAATTCGTAAATACACAAATGCAATTCGTAAATTCAAAACACAATTTGTAAATACGGAAGTCCAATTTGTAAATTCAAAACTGATTTCGTATGAATTAGCCAAATGGACAAAACGTAAGATAGTTACGTTTCCTTTTGAGATCAGGCTGGATATACAAATAAATAAATAAATAAATAAACGTTAGAAACCTGTAACCATTGACACAAATGATATGTAAGTCAATGGTTACCGTTTTTCAGCCTTTTTCCAAATATCTTCTTGTGGTTCAACTGAAAAAAAAGAAGTAAATGACAACAAATAATAACAAAATGTTCAGTTTTCTGTGAACTATCCCATTCAACATCAGTTTAATAATGACACTGTCACATATCAAATCAAATTATTCTCCTTCAGTTCTGTAAAAACACAACACAAACAACTTGTTTTTATTAGTTCAGATGAACTACACTGGCATAGTGATGGTGTTAAAAGGCAAATATGTACTCATGAAAGAAATGTCAATAAGGAAATGCATGTGTTTATCTGCCTTTCAGATATATGCAAAAAACCTGGTTAATGCGGACAGATGTGCGCTCTTCCAGGTGGATCACAATAACAAAGAGCTGTATTCTGATCTGTTTGATATCGGGGAGGAGAATGAAGGGAAACCTGTCTTCAGGAAAACCAAAGAAATTAGGTAAGCGCCCACAATTCCTCACTCACTTGCTCACTCCTGTGTGAGTCTTTACATTCTCTAACTGCCAGTTGAAGGTTATGTACAGTTGAAGTAAGAATTATTAGCCTCTCAATGGATTATTTTAACATAAATAAATGAATTAATGAATTAATATAATATAAATGAATTAATGAATGGTATTATTAATTATTATATTATTAATTAATTATTAATTATTAATATATTTTTTTATTAATTTTTAATATAATATAAATATTTCCCAAATGATGTTTAACAGAGCAAGGAAATTTTCACAGTATATCTTATATTATTATTTCTTCTGGAGAAAGTCTTATTTGTTTTTTTTCCACTAGAAAAAAATCAGTTTTAATTAAAAAAAAAAAAAAACATTTTAATGTCAATATTATTGGCCCCTTTAAGCTATATATATATATATATATTTTCGAAAGTCTACAGAACAAACCATCGTTATACAGTAACTTGACTAATTACCCTAACCTGCCTAGTTAACCTAATTAACCTGGTTAAGCCTTTAATGTCACTTTAAGCTGTTTAAAGTATTTTGAAAATATCTGGTCAAATAATATGTACTGTCATCATGGCAAAGTTAAAATAAATCAGTTATTAGAGATGAGTTATTAAAAGTATTATGTTTATATTATGCATGTTATATTTTTACTAGTATTCAGCTTAAAGTGGAATTTAAAGGCTTAACTGGGTTAATTAGGCATGTTGAGGTAATTAGGCAAGTGTTACAGCCAGCTTGCTCCCGACTGTACCATAAAAAGGATCAGATGCACAAAGGTATATATATAATGAAGTAAACATTTCTTGAAGGGACTAACAAAATATAGCAAACTGCCAGTGCTGTCGCCTCACAGCAAGAAGGTCGCTGGTTCGAGCCTCGGCTGGGTCAGTTGGCGTTTCTGCGTGGAGTTTGCATGTTCTCCCTGCGTTCGCGTGGGTTTCCTCCGGGTGCTACGGTTTCCCCCACAGTCGAAAGACATGCGGTACAGGTGAATTGGGTAGGCTAAATTGTCCGTAGTGTATGAGTGTGTGTGGATGTTTCCCAGAGATGGGTTGCAGCTGGAAGGGCAACTGCTGCGTAAAACATGTGCTGGATAAGTTGGTGGTTCATTCCACTGTGGTGACCCCAGATTAATAAAGGGACTAAGCCAAAAAAAATGAATGAATGAACAAACTCCTTAGGGATTTGAAACAAGGTTATTATAATTACTGAAAACGAACAAAAAAACGAAAACTAAAATCTAAAATCATTTTCACTAACTGGAATAATAATAAATTATTTTAAAAAACTAAAACTAACTGAAACTGTTTTGTGTCCCTAAAATGTCCTTTGTTTTTGTCTTTGTAAATGTATTTAATACAGATTGTATGCCTTTTTAAAAGTAAATCTATTTACTTCGCGCTGCAAGTTTTACGATAGGTGCTTGACCCATACGGCACCTCAGGGTCTGTAATCCTGCTGCCATTGGCCAGATCAAGCTGGTCCCCCTTCAGTCATCCTCGCTGTTGCTCCTGCGACAAAAACAATGGCTGGAAATGACAGCAGCACAGTGACAACATTAAATACGACTCGAGCAGACACTTAAGAGTATTAATTTAACAGATTTTTGCCCAACAATGGTTTTTATTTCTGTATTAGAGATCGCAATCGTGAATAAATCATTATTTTTACCCGAATCTTCTAAGTGTACCGGTTGAACTAATTCACCAAATTGAACTGAATCATTTGAATTGATTCGCGTCTCCAGTAACGTTAAGCACTTATCCACAAACATATTACTTTTTAATATGCCTGATACCCCCTCTGGCTTGAAATAAACCAATATGTACTGAGTTATTAAGATATTAGAACAGTACACTGAGATCAGATTTGAGAAGCGGTGAACCGATAACACTGCACATTCATGATTCAGTGAACCGAACACAAACAGTAAATGACAGCCTGCTGTCACTAAACCAAACTTAAACAACTGCAGTAAATTGAGAGCTTAAATAAGAGGATCTGGCAAAGCCTAAGTTTAATTCACAATACAAAGTCGTAATGAAATTAAGTTTGCAATTTCATTTAAATTAAGGTTGCAAAACATAATTAAGAAACTTTAGGGGTGGGGTTTGGTGCCACACCTCCTTTTAAAAATGTATGAATTTGTACGAATTAGCCACTAAACTGACAAAATAGTTATGTTTCCTCATGAGATCAGGCTGGTAAACTATATTAACTGAATCCAACAGAAATAATGATGAGTGTACATGCATGTGTTTTCATGAGATTGACTCTCGAATATCTGAGAGTAAACATAAATCATGCATTGGAAGCTGATTTGAACTTTTACCCCCACAGGTTTTCGATTGAGAAAGGAATAGCAGGTCAAGTGGCCCGAACAGGAGAAGTTTTGAATATTCCGGATGCCTATGCAGACCCCCGTTTCAACAGGTAGAACTTTTATTTATCACATAACATTTGTGACCCCGCACACACAAAAATTATCTTATCATGCACGAGAATTACTAAAATACTTTGCATGAGTCAAAAATAAATGTTTATTGTAATATTAAGTAAACATATATATAGATACTTTGAAATATATCAAAACTTTTTTATGTTTAGAAATATGCACTGCCAAGAACTTAATGTGGACAGCTTTAAAAGTAATTTTCCCATAATTTACTGTAGATTCCCATTACTGACCCTCAGATTTTGTCCTTTTGTGGTGTGTGTGTATTTGTGTCTGTGTGCATTTCTTCAACATCTGTTCTGCTTTTCATAGAGAAGTAGATCTCTACACTGGCTACACGACGCGGAATATCCTGTGCATGCCCATAGTCAGCCGCGGGACTGTGATCGGTGTTGTACAAATGGTGAACAAGCTGGGAGGAAGTGCCTTCACTAAAACTGACGAGAACAACTTTAAGATGTTCGCCGTCTTCTGTGCTTTGGCCTTACACTGTGCAAATGTAAGTGCGGACCTACAGTCTGATCAAACAAAACAATTCACTTATTATGTAAATGAATGATTTTACATTGTACTTACTAAACAAAATAAGAAAAAGAAAAAATTAGAAAAGTAACCAGTTGTGTTTCTATGTGTTTTTGCTATTGAACTTAACCCTTGTGTATTGTTCAAATTAACTACCCTTTCAGTATGTTTGGGGCTGTTTTTACCCCATTGACTTTCATTATAACGACATTTTGTAGATTGCAAATGACAGCATATAATCATGCATTCTTGATTGTTGGTGGTTTTTCCTGTTAGTAAGAGGTCAGATTTGTTATTATTACTGTTGATCATACAGCCTGATCTCACAAGGAAACGTAAGTATTCTTTACCAACAATCAAGAATGCATGACCATATGCTGTCAAACTTTGCAATCAAAAAATGTCATTACAATGAAAGTCAATGGGGCAAAATCGTCCCCAACATAAAAAAAGGGTAGTCAATTTTAGAGTGTATTGTTGAGTTTTTGAAAACTTCAAAGCATTTTCCCCAAAATAATTGTCAAAATAAGAATTGTCACCAAGAATCCATCCATTTACTGAAACAAAGAGAAAGTTGTGACTAAATTAAGACTCAAACTCACCTCAGAGTGGTTGAAAACATCCACAACGGCCCATAAGGGTTAATAGTGTGGTGTCATTTACCACTAGTAAAAAGAGGAAAACATTGATTGTCTGTACCACAACTGTAATTCTGCTAACATGAAAACACTCAATTATTTTTCTAGCTGATTAAAGAACGATATTAAATAAGAAAAATATTTATGACAGTGAATGCAAGCGCTGTTTTCCAATGGTTCCGCTATTTTGCATGTACATTTTGCATCTGCGTAAAAGACACATGGGGCGTTTGTGTTTGTGTGTAGATGTATCACCGGATAAGACATTCAGAGTGCATTTACCGGGTGACCATGGAGAAGCTTTCGTACCACAGCATCTGTACGTCAGAAGAGTGGAAGACCCTCACTCAACTCACCCTCCCTTCAGCCATATATAAAGAGATCGAACTGTGAGTTTTACTCTCTCATATATGATACATCAATCCCACATAATGGAATACACATGCTAAAATGCTTTTCTTACTTAATAGTTACTCGTTTTTGTCTTGTTTCTAGTCCAAATATCCAAAAATACTTAAGTCGAGAAGCATTTTCTAGACAAGTACAAAAATACAGTTTTGTATTGAGAAATGTGTCAAAATTAAGTGAGTTTGTTCCCTTAAAACAAGCAAAATAATCTGCCAAATACATTTAAATAATGGATTGTGTTTGTATTTGTGTTGTAAGTTATATGCAATTAAACTGCTCTGAATCAACAGATTGAGGAGTTTGGGGTTATTTTGATAGTTCTTCTGAGTAGGTATGCAGTGACTTCATATACAGTACAAGCTTTTATTGCACTGCAACTGAAGATCAACAGGAAAAATGACAAATTTGAACTCTTCCCAACAGGAAAAAGCTGGCATGGCTTTACAATCTACAAATGTCATTATAATGAAATTATAGCAAAGTAATCTTCGCTTATTTCATTAGTGGATTATTTTGCTTATTTTAAGGAAAATAGTAATTAATTTAGACCTACTATTTCTAAAAACAAGATAATAATTTTTACTTGTCTAGAAAGTGCTTCTTGATTTAAGAATTTTTGGATATTTGGACTGAAAATTACAAAAAACAAGCAGTTTTTGCAGTGTATTGTTATTTAATATTGTAAAATAGGCGCTAACAGCATGTGGATATTACAGTTTGGCAAATTTGTTGGACTCTTTTGGATTATTATGATTAAATCTGTTTAAAATTTATGTTGATTTCAATATATTTCTGTTTCTGACACCCACTTGAATAAAAACAAAAAGCCAGTGAGGGCTGTGTGTAACAACCAAGGCTTGGCATTAGTTTTTTGGAGCACCAGCCACTGTGGTTAGTAGCTTTACAACATTACTAGCCACTCGCCATTTTCACTAGCCACAATTTTGTTGTTGGAAAATATATGTTGGATATTTTATACCCATAACATTGACTTTGGAATGCAAAAATGATTTGATTTAGATTTTGTGTTATGTCCACATGCCTCATTCATTTCACTTTTTGAAATCATAAGTCTTAGCCCAAAATAACTGTAAGCAAATGAAAGCAGATGCGAAACGTCCCGTGTGCGATAATGAAAGGGTAATCAAGTGCACACAGTTAACTATAGGTCCATTAATATTCTGTTCAAAGAATGGTTAAAGCGAAAGCAACCGCTGCTGTTTACAAAAAGAATTTAAAAAAATCTCAAGCTCATGAGAGCAACATGACTGTGGGTGCATGTGCGTCGCTTTTTTCCCCAGTCTATTTCAATGAGAACCAATTGCAGCAGTTACATTTTCTGGCACAGATGCTTCGCAAGGTAATACTAGTTTTGGATTTTCTATTTCGTTTTGACTTTTTGTTTTCAAATTCAGTTAGTTTTAATTAGTTTTTAGAGACAGATTTAATAGTTTTTATTAGTTTCCATATTTTTAAATGGCTTAGTTTTGGTTTAGTTTTTATTAGTTTCAGTATTAGTTTTTTTTTTTTTTTTTTTAAGTAAGTATATTTGGTAGGTGCAAGATTCAAGATTTAGCCATACATTTTCTAAAACATTTATTCAGTGGATACATGAACACTATCATCTACCACAACCATCTACCCATCCTCAAACTCAAATACAACAGCCAACAAGATAGCAGTAAGTACAATATGTGTGCAAGGCTGCTTCTGAGGTTAGATACACAGTAGTGATGGGAAGTTCAGATCTTAAACGCGAATGTTAGGACTCAGCATTATGTAGTCAGCAATAGTAATTTCAGTCAGTTAAAACATCACCATAATCTAAAAAATGTCTTACAGTAAAGTTTTGCAACCCAACTGAAGCATGATTCACTTATTTAAATTCCAATACAATTTTCTGTTATGAAATAAACTTTTTTTCTTCACCAGATCCTCTCATTTAAGCCCCCGGTTTAGCCGTACTGCAGTTGTTCAAGTTTAGTTCAGTCACAGCAGGCTGTCATGTACTGTTTGTGTTTGGTTCACTGAATCACGCATGTGCAGTATTATCGGTTCACCACTTCTCAGTGTAACATTACTGTTCTAATAACTGAATAAGAGTATATATTGGATTATTTAGAGTCAGAGGGGGGTATTAGGCTTGTTAAAAAGTAAGCAGTTTGTGGATAAGTGCTTACTGGAGATAAAAATCACTTCAAATGATTCAGTTCGACTAGGTGAACTAGTTCAACCGGTTCACTTTGAAGATCCAGTTTAAAAAGATTTGTTCACGATCGCAATACAAAAATAAAACCCATTATTGGGCACAAATGTGTTAAAGTAATAGTGTAAAGTGTCTGTATTTAATGCTGTCACTGTGCTGCTGTCATGTCCACTCGTTGTTTTTGTCGCGGGAGCAACAGCGAGGATGACTGAAGGAGAACCGGCTCGATCTGGCCAATAGCAGTAGCAGGACTACAGACTCTGAGGTGCCACACCTGCAGCGCCAATTATATTTACATCTAAAAGGCTTACAGTAAGATTATGTATTAAATACATTTAAAAAGACAAAAACAAAAGAGGTTTTTGCTATTATTTTAGTTAGTTTCAGTTAGTTTTTAAACACTTGCGCATGTCACATCAGCAGTGTCACTGAATCTCTTGTCAGTGAGTGAGAATCGCCTACAGTATGTCTCACCATATGCTTGATCATCCTTTCATTCAGCATTCACCTGGTTTCTTTTGCTCATGTGAACAGTTATTATTGTCATCTCTCACGCTGGCCCGGGCCATCCTTATTGTTGAACTCGGCTTTTTAAGAAAACTACGATTTAAAAATGATTTTCAACTAGCCAGAGTGGCTAGTGTGAGTGGCTGGCTAACCCGACACAGCTGAAATCTACCCGCATTTGGCGGGGGTTAATGTCAAGCCCTGGTAACAGCACTATGGTATAACACATCGCCAATAGTAGTGTAATGTGTGTGTGTGTACCTTGTGTTCCTCATGTTGTGGTGACCAATTGTAGCCACATTTATAGAAAAGCCAGTACATTTTGACCTCATGGTGACTCATCACGGCTCATAAATCACACAGAATGAAGCATTTTGAAAATGTAAAAATGCAGATCATTTCCTGTGATAGTTGGGTTTAGGAGTAGAATTGGAGTAAATGGGATAGAATATACATATTATTTTGAAGTATAATAATCATTACTTCTATGGATAAGTCCCCATAAAGATAGCTGTACAAGTGTGTATGTCAAGCTTAATCATGTTTATGGTGTTTTCATTGTAAAACATGATACTTTCTTAAAGGACCAAAGCTAAATGTGCATATTCGGCTGGTTTCATTTGATTGTATGGACATGCGGGTGCAGATGTAATCAGGATATACAATATCGATCGCTTTCTGGTTCATATTTCCTTTATCCAGATTTGTATTGCAAATAAACTCTCGTATTTCTGTCTAAGGTTTCACTTTGACATTGCACCGTTCGAGGAGCTGTGGCCTGCAATATTCGTATACATGGTTCATAATTCATGTGGAAAAACCAGGTAAGAGTGTGTCCGCGTCTACAGGTACATATCAAATTATTTCAATATCATGCACATGTTTATTTTTTTGCAATTTAATAAAGAAAGCGTGCTTCCTTATATTCTAAGCTCACTGTACTCTGAATTAAATTTACATTTCTTTTTGAGATACGACATATTTTTACAACAATTTTATTCAATACAATTTTACTACAATATTTTTTATTCATTCATTTAATTTTCGGCTTAGTCCCTTTATTCATCAGGGGTCGCCACAGCGGAATGAACCACCAACTTATCCAGCATATGTTTTACACAGCGGATGCCCTTTCAGATGCAACCCAGTACTGGGAAACACCCATACACACTCTTCCACACACATAGTCTAGGGCCAATTTAGTTTATTAACTTAGAGGAATTACCAACCTACGTCACACATGACGTCACACGGGTCCCTGCTTGCGAAAAAGAGACCAGTTACAATAGCAAACACGTCATGTTGTGCGGTAGGATGCCAAATTCAAAAGTCCAAAAATAGAAAACTTAACATTAACATTTACTTAACATTTTATTGGCTAAAAGCGAGCTGAATGAAGTGACGACCTGATTAAAAATGCTGTATTCTGCAGTTTTCATTTCATGTGAGGTAAGTTCACACTATGCTGAATCATACACATTACTCGTTGTTGATTGCAGCAATGATTTCAGCAAAAACAGTTAAATATGATTAATTAATCTGCGGACACTGAATGTTTGGTGTCCGCAGAATGAAACGTAAAAGTGTAAGTTCACATTTCCTGCCGTACAGGTGCAGTTCGCTGACAGAATGCAGTTGTTTTGCTTGTTGATGATTACCCAGGCCTTGTACAGCTCCGTCTTCTTTTCCTTGTCTTTGGCTAGGCAAAACCTTGGTTTTTAGCACTACATAGTTTTGAATCTGGTAATCATGGAACATTATTTCTGGCACATGACCACACTGAACAAAATAGTTGGCATCCAAAGACTTGTAGGCCTTTAACTTCTCTCTTGTAAAAACACTTGGAGCTTCTATGAGATTGTATATTTGGGGCTGGATGCTTGGCCATTTCGTCTTATCCAATATCCTTTGGGAGGGTGCTATCGCAAATGGACCTGTCAGATGAACGTCGCTCATTTCATGTTAACTTTGCCGAATCACTGTGCTTATTACTGGGTGACGAGCTGCTATAATACGCTAAAAGCATTATGTAAATAATATATATATATATAACATGTAATCAATATAACTTATTTCTAAGACAACAACAAACTCCGTACCGCATCGGATGTCATTGCCTCGCTGTAATAGCGCTCCCAGTGTTTTCTGCAAACTCGCTGCATGCACATCTTGAATATTTACAAATATGTTAATTCCTCTTTAGCATGTGTTTGGATTGTGGGGGAAACCGGAGCCCCCAGAGGAAACCCACACCAACACGGGGAGAACATGCACACTCCACACAGAAATGCCCATGCTGGAATAGTTGGCGGTTCATTCCGCTGTGGCGACCGTTGATAAATAAAGGACTAAAGCAAAGGAAATTAATTAAATTTTCCCCACATGTACTTAATTTATTTGTTTATTCATTCTTTTTTTTAAAGAGTAGAATGAAGCAATCTTTTAAGATCAGTCTTTTGGACATGTCCATAGATGAAGAAACACTTGTTTACAGTACTGCTTTAAGAAGGCAAAGGTGTAAAGTCATTTTTTATTGTTCGTGTGTGTGTGTGTGTGTGTGTGTGTGTGTGTGTGTGTGTGTGTGTGCGTGTGTGTGCGTGTGTGTGTGTAATTAAAGCTTTGAGTTGGAGAAACTGTGCCGCTTCACTATGTCAGTGCGGAAAAATTACAGAAGAGTTCCATACCACAACTGGAAACATGCTGTGACGGTGGCACACTGCATGTACGCCATTTTGCAAAAGACCACTGGGATTTTTACTGAGCTTGAGGTAAGTATCAGTCTCATTAAACTGAAAATTCATGTGAAAATGTAGTAATTTATAGTAAATACTGCAGTGTTTTTGAACCATGCTATAGAACAGTGCTTAAATTAATCTGTTGTGGTAGTTTTATAGCTGTTGTGGTATCAAAATTGGACTGTTTCTTTAACTACAGGGCACATTCATAATAAGCAATGTTTTTGTTTGTGTGTTGATGTAGTGATATTTAGCATTGGTGGCTTTTAACACTTATTCCCTTGCATGTATCTGCACACACAGAGGAAAGGGTTGCTGATTGCCTGTTTATGTCATGACCT
>NC_141033.1:4745000-4792500 GCF_052040795.2 Danio rerio
GGAATTCCTTTATAGGATTCCTGAAGGAAGCGGATACTAATCTTTTTCTGTATAACCTTGTATAACTCTGTATAAATACTGTACATGCATTTTCTTATATATTTCTGTATATCACTGTATATATGAACTATTTATTTATATATAGTTTTTTCTATTTCTTATTTAATTTTTTATTTTGTATGTTTGGTTTTGATGTCTGTAGTACATGTTAAAAGCTCCTAAATTCAATAAAGATATTGACAAATAAATAACAACAGTTGTAAATAGATAAACAAACTAGTTTTGAACAAGGGTGAGTAAATGATGATAGTGTCCTGATAGATAAAACACATTCCACACACAAACTGAATCAACATAATAAACTACTTTACCCCTAAAAATAAAAATGTTGGAGTGGCCTAGCCAAAGTCCTGACCTGAATCCAATTGAGATGCTGTGGAATTTTATTTTATTTATTTATTTATTTATTTATTTATTTATTTATTTATTTATTTATTTATTTATTTTAATTAATTAAATGGTTTATTTATTTATTTATTTATTATTATTTATTTATTTATTTTAATTAATTAAATGGTTTATTTATTTATTTATTTATTTATTTATGTATTTATTTATTTAGTATGTTTGGTTTTGATTTCTGTAGTACGTTAAAAGCTTCTAAAATCAGTAAGGACAGTGATGAATAAATATCAACAGTTATAAATAAACAAACTACTTTTGAACAAGGGTAAGTAAAAGATGATCGTATTTTCACTTTGGGGTGAACTGTCCTGATGGATAATAGACATTACACACACAAACTGGATCAACATAAAAATAAATATTACACCTAAAATAAAAATGTTGGAGTGGCCTAGTCAAAGACCTTATCTGAATCCATATGAGATGCTGTGGCATTTTTTTCTCATTTGTATTTATTTATTAATTTGTATGTATGTATGTTTGATTTCTGCAATACATGTTAAAAGCTCCTAAAATCAATAAAAGACAATGAGTGAGTTAGACAAGTGTTTGTGGAGTTTTACAGCAGACTTCAGACACGTTTACATGTCAATGATGTACAGAAAAACAAATACTTAGACAAGAACAGTCAAAAATGACCCACAATGATCCATTAAAACAACTAAAACTGGCACTAATCAAGCAAAAGATGTAGCAGTATCTTTCAAAACTTAATTTGTTTTTAAGTGACCCATTAAAAAAACCCTGCTTAGGCTTGTGAAAGTTGCCATTCATTATTTGAATCTTCAATCCTAAGAAGGATTTTAGGCTAATACTTCACCCTCATCACAATTGCAAACTTACGACTTATAGGTAAAACAATCTGTAGAGTATTCAGTTAACATAAATCACACAGAAACAATACATACGCTCCTATGAGAAAAGAAAAACAATTAAAAACAAATGAACCGCTGAAGCAGATCAATGAGTGTACACAGCCACACGGGTCTACAGAAAGAGCAAATCAAGAGTGGGTCTTCACTGTTTCTTTTTTTTTGCAAGCTCTGTGAAACCAGGATCAGAGATTAAAATGTCACGACCCACTCATTTTCCTAAGAGACAAGAGACTGAATCAATATTCCTCCAAGCCTTCAGCTTCACTGCGAAGATTTCATACGGTTGAAGGGGTGCAAATGGATTTACGCTGAATTGACGGGGCACATACTTATCTATCTTCAATAATAATAATAAAAAAAACAGTGAAAAATGACATTTTACTTTAATGGCCACATTTTACTCATGTTAAAGTCAAATCTTATCTCTCAGATTCACAGTCGCAGCCCATTTCTGTTAATGACGCCGTTCCTCTCTAGCGCACACGCCTCCCAGGAGATCAGATACAGATTCAAGCCTTAAACAAAGAGACTCAATTCAAGTGTTTAAGCAGAGTCTACCTCTTTAAAATTATTAAGAGATTAAGCACGCTCTGGTCAGGAAATTAAATACGCATGCAAATATCTGTAAAGGAATCTGTGCCCTTTTTTGCAGTTAAATTGATGGTTCACTCCAAAATGAATCTTCTCTTATCATTTACCCGCCATTTTACTTGTTACAAACCAGGTTTGATCTTTGAACAAAAAAGAAGATATTTTAAAGAATGTTCAAGTGCTGTAACCATCGAGTTCCACAGGAGTTGTTTTTTACTACTATGGAAAAAAAATGGTTATAGGCTATATTCAAAATGTATTCATAAATATTCATATATTTTCTAAATATATATGCACAACAAAATAAATAAACAAACTAGGTTTAAATAAGGGTGAGTAATGATGATAGAATGTTCATGTTGGGGTAAACTGTCCCGATAAATGTCCCAATAGTCATTACGCATAAAACACACACAAACTAAATCAACATTAAAAAAATTGCAATACACCTAAAATAAAAATGTTGGAGTGGCCTAGTCAAAGTCCTGAACTGCATCCAATGGAGATGCTCTGGCATGACCTGAAAAATGCAGTTCAACTCTGTAAAAGACTCAATGCAAGTTATCTAAAATCCTTGATTGCAGTTGATGCAGCTAAAGCCTGATTTATACTTCTGTGTCAAGTGACCGGCGTAATCCATGGCGCATGCAACGCGTGTAGCTGTGCATTTATTCTTCTGCGCGCTGTTTCTGTTGGGTTGCGCTGTAGCATACACGTGCGCTAGACGCAGAAGTATAAATCAGCCTAAGGGTGGCCCAACCAGCTAATTTGTACAAATTCAAGTGAGTTTAGTCATACAAACATGTTAGATTTTTCAAAAGGAGGCACCAAACCCCACCCATAATTGAGGGGTGTGCAAATAATAATAAATTTCACAAATGAGATCATACAAATTCATACGAACTTGCCACTAAGTCAAACGAGCTTATTATTATAGCGATTATTGTGAAGTTGAACATTTTTCACAGGAAAATGTTGATAGTTTGTTTGCAATACCGCAGACACAAAACACACACAATTTGTTTCCACAAACAAATTAATCCTGAACAGAGACTGGCAGTATGTCAAAGATATGTACAGACAAACACACACACACTCGCCAAACATCAGCATGGGGAAACTCTCAACCATCTTACAAATTCTGTCTTTATATTCAGAATCTGAATATTTCACACTGTTTGTCAAAAAGTGCTCTGCGCTCCGATAACAGCATTCTGGATTTTGGTTTTTCACTTGTATGAGTTATCAAACATTCATTCATTCATTTTCTTGTCAGCTTAGTCCCTTTATTAATCCAGGGTCGCCACAGCGGAATGAACCGCCAACTTATCCAGCAAGTTTTTATGCAGCGGATGCCCTTCCTGCTGCAACAAATATCTGGGAAACATCCACACACACACACACACATTCACTCATACACTTGTACACTACAGACAATTTAGCCTACCCAATTCACCTATACTGCATGTCTTTGGACTGTGGGAGAAACCTGAGCACCCGGATGAAACCCACGGAAACGCAGGGAGAACATGCAAACTCTACACACAAAGACCAACTGAGCCGAGGTTCGAACCAGCGGCCTTCTTGCTGTGAGGCGACAGCACTACCTACTGCACCACTGCTTCGCAAATGTTGGAGTGGCCTAGTCAAATTCCTGACCTGAATCCAACTGAGATGCTTTGGCATGACCTCAAAAATGCAGTTCAGCCCCATAACAGACTCATTGCAAGTTATCTAAAATGCTAGATTGCAGTTGTTGCTGCTAAGGGTGGCCCAACCAGCTAATTTGTGAAAATTCAAGCAAGTTTAGTCTTAAAAAAATCAACAATTTTCAAAAGCAAATTGAATTAAAATGTGCAAATGAGATCATATGAATTAGTCCAGGGGTTCCCAAACTTTTCAGCACACGACCCCTAAAATAACAATGCCAGTGACTCGCGACCCCCAATATCCTCTGAGGTGGTTATAAATACAGAAAACTTGCATGCAATGGCGCACACACACACACACACACACCAATAGACCAAAGTCTATTCTTCATTTAATTTTTTTTATGTATGTCAGTGCTGTAAATGGGCCAGAAAGTTTAACCTGGTGTTATAAAATCAATCTGCTGCATCTGATGCTATTGCTGTCTTTAATATAATGTATTTACCCCAGGGGTCGCAATCCAATAAAACTAGTTAAAAAGCTACTATAGTAACTATAAATGACTGTTTTTTTCTCTTGAGTTGGTTATGGATAAAATATGATAATTCTTATGGCCTAATAATAATCATAAATAGATTTTTGGAAATCACCAGGCGTCCCCCCTTCATTGTTCCGCGACCCCTCAAGGGGTCCCGACCCCCACTTTGAGAACCCCTGAATTAGTCACTAAATCAAACAGTTACAAATAGCATTGTGTAATGAGTCCCGGCTGCGGGCTGGGCATTTCTGTAGAGTTTGGCGTGGGTTTCCTCCAGGTGCTCTGGTTTCTGGTTAGATAAACATCAGTCACAGTTTCTTTTTCTACATAAAATGGTTCCAAAACCACACATTTTATGTGCTTCACATGCGTGTTTCATGTGTGATTTTAACTTGACCTTATCTGTCAGGAAGACACCTTTGGACAGACTTTTAAATCAGAAAACAATACATCACATGACTTAAAACTAAAAGAAACCAGTTACTAAACTGGTTAAACAGAACAATCAGTTTTGCAAATCAAGACACCATTATACTAGACAAAGACAGCCTCCAGTCAAGCAGAAATTATCCAGATACGAGCACCAAAAAAAAAAAGGATCCTTGCTCACTGCTCTGGGAGGTCTGGCAGCTGAAACACACACTAAACACACACACGCTGCTGTCATACACTCGCACAGTCCTGGGGCCTGTACCATTTAACTGGCTAGCCAGTTAAGTTTCAGTTCATAACAAATGGATGTGGCCAATTGTTTGACTAATAGCCTGTGTTTCAGGGACGGAGTCGGATGGTAAATCAATAATCAATCCAGTTAAATCAGTTAGTGATCTGTTGCTTTAAAAGAACAGGTTCATAATAGTCATAAGCTAGGCTTCCATCTACCTGCAGTATAATTCAGAATTATTAGACCCCCTTTAAATTTTTTTGTATTTTTTTAAATATTTCCCAAATGATGTTTAACAGAGCAAGGACATTTTTACAGTATGTCTGATAATATTTTTTCTTCTGGAGAAAGTCTTATTTGTTTTATTTCGGCTAGAATACAAGCAGTTTTAATTTTTTTATGAACCATATTAAGGTAAAAAATTATTAGCCCTTTTAAAGCTATACATTTTTTGATAGTCTACGGAGCAAACCATTGTTATACAATAACTTGCCTAATTACCCTAACCTGCCTAGTTAACCTAATTAACCTAGTTAAGCCTTTAAATGTCACTTTAAACTGTATAGAAGTGTCTTGAAAAATATCTAGTCAAATATTATTTACTGTCATCATGGCAAAGATAAAAATTACTTATTAGAGATGAGTTTTTAAAACTACTATCATTAGAAATGTGCTGAAAAAAAAATCTTCTCTTCGTTAAACAGAAATTGGGGGAAAAATAAACAGGGGGGCTAATAATTCTGACTTCAGCTGTATTTGGAATACTGCTTCATGAAAACACTGAGATGCAAATATATTTTGAAAATGCGAATCAAAAACTGAGTAGGATAACATTCGGTAACACTTTACTTGAAGCGGCGTCCATAAGAATGTCACGAAACCTTTATAATCATGCAATAACTGAATGAGACTGTATGTGTGTGTGTGTGCTAATGACAACTGTCGCTCGGTTATGTCATTTTAAATGCAAGAATGTCAACTTTACATGAACAAATACATCACAACCAGTCTTCCTCTTTGTCATGAGGCATTATAATTGTGTCATGATATTTTTTTCTGCTCTCGTTTTCGGCCAAACAATCTGTATTTGTCATTAAAACGTCTCATTAAAAGTGTCATTCCTCTGTCAGGTCATTTTTAACAGCATCATTAATATTTAATGACATTTTAATGACAAATTCAGCTTGTATCACTGTAGTTAAAGTATAGTGCTTAAAAATGGCAGCACAGTGGTTAGAACTGTCACCTCACAGCAAGAAGGTTACTTGTTCGAGTCCCGGTTGGGCCAGCTGGCATTTCTGTGTGGAGTTTGCATGATCTTTCCATGTTTGCGTGCTTCTTCGGGTGCTCCCCTACAGTCCAAACACATGCGCTATAGGCGAATTGGGTAGGCTAAATTGGTCATAGTGTATGAGTGTGTGTGTGAATGTGAGAGTATATGGGTGTTTCACAGTCCTGGGTTGCAGCTGGAAGGGCATCCGGTGCATAAAAACATATGCCAGAATAGTTGGCGGTTCATTCCGCTGTGGCAGCCGCTGATAAATAAAAGACTAAAGCTGAAAGAAAATAAATGAATGACTCCTAAATACATAGCGAAACACATGGGATGCTATCAATGAGCTAAACAACCATTATATTACTCAGAAAGTTGAGGGGAAAAAAGGTGTAAATCCCGAAGAAAGGAGCACAGGGAATTCAGCTTTAGTTAGTGTGCAGTTTGCCGAAGGTCACAATAAATGAGAAGCATTGTGAAAAAGCAATATAGCACAACTCCTATACGAACGGGATTAGATTCCTCAGAGGACACCGCCAAATTACATTTGATAATTTGATCCTGAAAATTGTTTGGAGGACAACCTCGTACATGGCCAGCATTCAAATCAAGACATTTAAGTATGTCAAATATGTTATATGCGTTTAACATTAATGCAGGATCTACATCCAAAGAATTACTTTTTTTGTTAAAAGGGAATCAATCATGCCTTTTTTTTACGAGAGTGTGTGAGGTTTCCAACTCAAAATACCACACAAATAATGTTTTATAACTCTTTGAAGCTGCCCTTTTTAGGCTTTAATCCAAATCCTGCCGTTTTGGTGACTGTCGCTTTAAAATCAAATGAGATTGTGGTCTTTTTAAAAGAGGGCGGAGCTTCAAATGCCAGTGTGTCAGCATAACGGCAGTTTTAAAATCAAGACTAATGTTCTTTGCTAGTGAGGGAGAGATCGACACTAGTGGGCGGGGCTTTCCCCCTCTGATGACACGTACAAAAAGAGAATGTCAACCGAAATGTATCTGCAGACTGTTTTGATCAAGTGTGATTTTAAAAAATGTAATTAATCAGGTTTTACCATTAGAAGCTGGTTATAGTCACACATCGTTCTCACACAACTGTGGTTAATCTCCTCATAAAAATGATTTTTGCATAATAGGTCTCCTTTAAACCCTGAATAAATTGGCATTTCATTATTTCCTTTAGATTAGATTCAACTTGTATCAAGTGTATCTATAGAAAAAACAGGTGATATTTACAGATGGATGTACTATGAACATAATATTGAGGTTGTATTAACTCAAATCAGACATTTGGACATTGATTTTGATGATTACAATTTACTTTAGGAACGTTAAGGGGGGAAAAACTAAATATAGAAGAAAAAAAAAGAGAAATCTGCACCACAGTATAATAATCCAAAATTAGTTGAGTTTAAAAAGGAAGATAACCCAGTATGCTGGGTCAAACATTTAATCTAACCTTGCGCTGAGCTGACAAAATGATTCAAATCCTTACAACTTTCATTGACCTGCATTAGAGAGGAGTAGAAAAGGCAGAAAGCATCATCTGTGGAGGCTCTCTATGGTCAATAACAATAAAGCAGGACTTGGTGAAAGGTCAGTTTTCTTAAAGCAGCATTTGTTACTCCTCCATGTTTTCTGGCTGGTCAGTTGACCAATCCGGTATCTTAAGGTGACATGGGGTAATTCCCAATCTGTGTGTGTGCAGAAGATAAATGACGTCGATATGGGAACAATGAGATGTACAGCTCTTTCTCCCTCTCTTTACTTTACAACAAATCAATTTAAATCAATTTAATTGAGCTTTATTGGCAGGACTTACTTAGTATTGCCAAAGCCTTGCTCAATATTTTAATAACGAACAAACAATTATAGAAAAAACATGAACAGATCTATAAAATAATTAAGTAAACAAAAACATGTCAACTTTATACAGATAAAATTAAATAGAATTTCTAATTAAAAAAATGCAAGACATTGTTGGAAAAAAAAAAAAAAAAAAAATATATATATATATATATATATATATATATATATATATATATATATATATATATATATATATATATATATATATATATATATAATTTTATATTTAAACAAAATAAAACAAATAAACAAATTTAAAATCTACAGTTATTAATATAAAACATAATATATTTAATAAATAAAGTATAAAAAAAATAACTATAAAATTAAATAAAAATAATTATAAAATAAGCAAATATAATTTAACATAACAAAATAAATGAACATTATCATAAAATCTAAAATAAATACATTTAAAATAAAATATAAAGTAAACACAAAATAAACATAAATAAAATAAAATAAATCATTATACAAAATATAAAATAAAATAATAAATATTTACCGAAAAATTAATAAAAAATAAATATTAGTAAAATTAATACAATTATTAATAAAATTATTTAGATATTAATAAAAAATTATAAATATTTAAGAAATATATACATTAAAATAAATACATTTTAAATAAAATAAAATTAAATCTAAAATAAACAAAAAAAAATTAATATAAAATAAACATATACAAAATAAATATAAAATACATTCAAAATTAAATTAATAAAAAAATATATAAAATAAAAATAATAACATTTAAAAATTTTATATAGAATAAAAATAAAATAAATAAATATAAAGTAAGTAAATCTTAAAATGAAATAAACTACATTCATTCAGATGGTTTGTTTCTGACTAGTTTTGTCCACTGGCTGACTCTTTTCTCTCTTTATCTCTCTCTCTCTCTCTCTCTCTCTCAGTGGAGAAAGAAAACAGCTGCAGCTCAGGGCAATCGATGCCGCATCTGACCCTTAATACAGCAGGAATGCAGGAAGAGTAAAAGCCAGAGAAAGACCAACAGAGACACAGAGCAAGACGTGCATTCGTGCACTCCTGAACAGATTAATAAAGGTACAGAACACGAATTGTCAAAACCTTGTCTAATCTTTTAACATTGTTTAATAGGGAAATATACAGCGAAACAGCCAGTTTATACTTTAGCACAAGCTCATTAAACTATTTTTGCATAACATTATAAACCAAGCCAATAAATCTGCAGCAGTTTTCATTTGAATGAACCCCAGAGCCTATCATCAACTCAAGGAAATGAACGCAGACCCTCCAAGCCATGCAAAACTCCATTTCACACATCGCTGTTCTGAAACATCCGCGCACAAATGTGTTGCATACTTGATTTTGCGACACTTCTGCCATATGTTCACTCTTTTACTGTCAAAATAATAACTTATAGGAAATACACATGGAATCAAAACTAGCCGTAGTGATTTTGTTAGCTCCCTTTGCTAGTTTTGTGGTGAACAATTCATCCGAGCATCTCATCAGGTAAAAAAATAATAGTTTGCCCTTGTAATCTTTTACTGAAAGCTGAAAGTGCTCTCACTGTTTTTGTTTTCAGTTAAACTCTCAGATGACAACTGTCTGAGGTATTGGGCGGGACTAACATACTTAACCACGCCCCTCCAGCTGTCAGTTTTGACAACAAATTCAAATGGTGAGTCTGTTGTCAATGAGTTTAGAATGACCAAGAGGCGACACTCAATAGAACATTCCATTGCAACAGCAGCGCCCAGCAACAGCCCCGGATTCTTCCATCTTGGAGTAAAAGCGATCGGCTGTCCATTGGATCTTATTGCTGTCGCGATGGCAAGCAGCTGCTTTGTTTTTTATTTATTTACTTAAAAAGCACTTAGAGCTGAGATACAACCTGAAAGACAACAATACAACACTTACCATCACAATCATCAGCGGTTTTAACGGTTTATTTTACGCCATCTAGTGGCTGTTTCCCAAATTACACTAGAGTGTCGCCTCTTGGTGGTTCTATGTTCTTTGGTTAGGTTGGAATAACTCTATTAGAACCCCTTTTTCCCCAACTTTCTGAATGAAATGGCTACTTTACTACATTCAATCAGCTCGTAGTAGAAAAAAACAAGCCACACCCACTGCCTTTTCACTGTTTAATATTCCGTCCCTCTAGGAACTGCATCACAAAATGAAAAAAGCAGTTGGTTCTAAACTTAAATTGACTTCTTTAGCTTGATGAACACAAAACATGAAATTCTGAAGAAATCTGAAGAAAAAAAGCAGTCATTGAAATCTCTAGTAAGAACAAGAAAATACTATGAAGGTCAGGGTTTTTTTTTACAGCATTCTTCAGAATATCTTCCTTTGTGTTAAATGGAAACAGGTTTGTAGCAAGGGAAGGATGACAAAAGTTATTACACAATTTTCATTTTTGGGTGAACAGTTCAGTTTAATAATTCCATGAAACAACTTTAACACACAGTTGAGGTCAAAATGATTGGTCCTCCGGTGAATTTTTATTTTCTTTTTTAAATGTTTCCTAAATGATGTTTAACAGAGCAAGGACATTTTCACAGTATGTGAAAATACTGTTTTTTTTCTCTCCTGTAAAAGGTCTTATTTGTTTTATTTTAGCTATAATATAGTTTTTAATTTAATAAAATATAATAAAACTTGATATGGTCTAGAATGGTCTTTTCCGGAAAAATATCTGTGATGTCCTCGCCTGTGTGAACAGCGCTTTTTTTTTAATAAATCAGTAAAGTTGTTCCGGTTTCACAGTGTGAAAGGGGCTATTGTATAACGATGGTTTGTTCTGTAGACTATCGAAAACAAAAATATAGCCTAAAGGGGCTAATAATTTGGACCTTGAAATGGTCCTTAAAAAATTGAAAACTGCTTTTTTTCTAGTCGAAATAAAACAAATAAGACTTTCTCCAGAAGAAAAAACATTATCAGACATTCTGTGAAAATGTCCTTGCTCTGTTAAACATACTTGAGGAGTATTTGAAAAAAGAATAAACAATTCAAAGGGGGACTAATAATTCTGACCTCAACTGTATTGTGCAGCACTAAAACTTATTATTCTTCCTTTTAGGAACACCATTAGAATAGTTCTTCCCAACCTCAACCCAAAACAACAAATTCACACTCAAAAACCTGCTCAGGGTACTGAATCAGTGGACCCTTATTTATCCTAGAAGCAAAAATAACAAGTTAATAAATACAAATATATTTGCTGTCTAAAATCTTATTCCCTCCACTCAACTTGACTGAACCGAAAAACCCATCATGATGTATAACAGCTTTGATTAAATGCCTTGTTCCTTTTTGTTCATTTGCTTTTGGATGGTCATTTTCATTCATTTCGTTCAGCTTAGTGCCTTATTTATCAGGGGTTGCCACAGTGGAATGAACCGCCAACTATTCCAGCATATGTTTGACACAGCGGATGCCCTTCCAAACTCCACACAGAAATGCTAACTGGCCCAGCCCTGACTCGAACCAGCAACTTTCTTGCCATGAGGTGACAGAGCTAACTATTAAGCAACCGTGCAACCCTAAAAATCATCTTCTAAATGTATAAACGTGACTGTAAATATTGTATACATGTACTCAAGTACATCATACTGTATAATGACATATAATTAAAAAAAGTGCATGATAATTCAACAATTATACAACAGAGGCAATATCATTACTGTAAGACACTTATATTTCAAAATATAACAATGCAATGTAACTTCTATGCATAATGAGTGTAATGCACATGATAACACTGACATGCATAAGCAGAACTGATCATACATTCTCAAACCACATATGATTCAGCTAGTCTGTACATGTATATCAGCACAGAGAAAAATGTCATTGATTATTCAATCAGTCTGTAGAGTATAAGCAGCTCATACACCTACTGTATGTCAATGTGAGTTTGATAGTCTAAAAGCTTTCCATGTTAGTCAGAGTTCACATCCTCACCAAAGCAACATCAAAACACGCTGATTCTATTTTTGGGACGGTTTCTATTTTTGTAATGTCAAACATGATGACAGCATATTGCGTGTGTTTTGTTTATATCATTTGTTTTTAGATTGTATAGCATTGTGTTTGATATTAACAGGCATAATGAAGTTATCTTTTGATCTTTAAGATGCCTTGAAGTATGTTCACACTGTAAAATAAAAAAACACTTGTTCACTTTTGGGTAACTTTTGACAGTGGAAATGGCCATAAAAACCATACCGAACCATATCACTCAGCGGAAACAGGCAATAGCTGTGAAGTTTAGAGGTGGTTGTGACAATTTACCTTTATTGTTTACAGTACTTTACTTTTGTACAAACACTTAAAAATTAAGATACAAGACTTGTCACTAGTGTGGTACCATATCAAAAATTATACAGTTGAAGTCGGAATTATTAGCCCTCCTTTGAATTTCTTTTTCTTTTTTAAATATTTTACCAAAAGATGTTTAGCAGAGCAAGGAAAGTCTTATTTGTTTTATTTCAGCTAGAATAAAAGCAGCTTTAATTTTTTATAAACCATTTTAAGGTCAAAATTATTAGCCCCTTTAAGCTATATTTTTTTCGATAGTCTACAGAACAAACCATCATTATACAATAACTTGCCTAATTACCCTAACCTGCCTAGTTACCCTAATTAAATACCTGAATGAAGCTTTTAAGGCCGTACTCACACTAGGTACAGTTGCCTCGAACCTGGCTAAAGCACGCTTGTCCCCCCTCCCGTCTCCCCCGATGGTCCGCGCTCACACCACAAACGGGCTTCGGCACGCTTACGTCATCGCTGCTCAGTGCGCTGTTCAGTGAGAAGCGCTCTCTCACTCAGCAGCACAGTGGAGATTTCTCTAGTTATATCGTTTCAGTCGTTTGATATGCCGTCAAATATTTCGCCAAACAGTCGTTAGAGATGCGAGGACACGCAGTCAGATATTTCGCCGAACAGATCCGCCACTTTTGGCGCTCATAAACAATCATAAAGCTCTCGTGCTGCAGGAATGAGGAGGTCTGCTGAAGGTGCAGCTGTCGTGCAGTAAGGGGTTCTCGTCTTTAATAAACTACGGCAGTTTGCGTTCACTGAACAGTAAGAATTATTAATAAATCCATATGAAACAGTGCCTTGAAAGTCACGTCTCGCTTTCAGTTTCGGGCTTTGGCGCGTTTTGCACTCACACATAAGCATTTTCCTATTCACTTCTTTAGTCATTTACGTTACCTATTTACTTCGTTATTTACTTGCTTATTTATTACAGTGGTTTGTTCAGTAGACAATCGAAGAAAAAAAAACATTGCTTAAAGGGGCTAATAATATTGACCTTAAAATAATTAAAAAATTAAAAACTGCTTTTTATTCTAGTTGAAATCAAACAAATAAGACTTGGCCAAAGCCCAAGTGAACCGGGCTCGTGCACACCTCTTCCAACTGGGAAAGGGCCGGCCAAGTGAACCGTGCTTGAGCCCAATTAAGCGCACTCACACTTCTCAAACGATCCGGGAAACGGGCCTGGGCACGGTACGGATGGCATAGTGTGAGTAGGCCCTATATGTCACTTTAAGCTGTATAGAAGTGTCTTGAAAAACATCAAGTCAAATTTTATTTACTGTCATCATGGCAAATATTAAATAAATCAGTTATTAGAAATTAGTTATTAAAACTATTATGATTAGAAATGTGTTGAAAAAAATCTGCTCTCTATTAAACAGAAATTGAGGAAAAAAATAAACAGGGGGGCTAATAATTCTGACTTCAACTGTACATTAATAACTAAAGGGTCCTAATTAATACCCCAAGTGTACATATTAGTAGCTAAAAAGTGCAAAAGTGTACCTCTTAAAATTGTTAAGGTGCTAAAATATACCTTATATGGTACCAATATGAATCCTTTAAGTACAAATATGTACCCTTTAAAAAGGTCCCACCAAGTCATGGGCCGGTATAAGATTCTGACGGTATGATAAGCTTGGATGAAAATATCACTGTATTGGGATTACCGCTTTAATATATATATTTTTTTAAATGTCTGGGTTAAAAACAAAAACTTTGTAGCCTTTTGAAAACAATCTATTTTATTTTGGGAAACCTTTTAAATATTTTGTAAGAGTAAACATGTCAGGATAGTTTAATTACTGACATCTGCTGTCTTCATTCGTTTCAAAAACAGGTTTTGTTTGCAATTTAAAACGGCATCTTTAGATTTATTTTCTGCTGAAAATAATGTTGTCCTAAAAAACAAAACAAAAATAAACAAAAAAAAAAACGTAAATAAAAATGTGGACATACCTAAGGAACAGTATTGCAGAAAATTTGGGTGGATTTAAAACCTTGACATTTCCAAACCGTGGTATACCCTATCATACACGGTATACGGTTATCGTCCCATGCCTAGTCCCACCATAGTGACAGCTCTCGAACCTTTATTTTTGAGAGTGTACATGCTTTTTCCTTTCTATAAGAACACTTTGCCGCATTAAGAATAAAAAACAGCTTGAAAGAAAAAGGTGAAAGGAGAGAGAAAGATGTCTTTGCACTCTCTACTATCCTAAAGAGGTTGATAAAGCACGATAATCTATTCCTTCATCAAATCCCTCGGGTAGGAACGAGAACGTCTCTATTTCCCACTCAACACTCTGAAAACGGGACTTCTCTAAAGGTCACTTTTTTTTTCTTCTTATTTCAAAAATCAAACTGCGCACACACACACACACACACACACACACACAAAAAATAATGCACCAGCAAGAATCACGGCAAGCACTCTCACAACAAATATCCTCCTCTGATCATGCATTTTTCATGCCATACACACTGGCAGGAAGAAGATATGCATCCCTACAGTATGTGAAACACTTTACCTTACAGGGAGGTTTTAATATCAAATGAACGCCTCAGTGGTTAAGCAAAGCCAACCATCAATGCAGAAAGGAAAAAAAATAAAATAAATAAAACTCAATCCCAATGTTTCTCCTATAGATTCACCTCAATTGATCCCCTGTCAAAGAGAATTACAATGAGTAGGAGCCAGAATGAAATGATCACGCAGGAGACATCAATTCCATTATGCTGGGATTGCACTTCGGGAACTAAATTGCACATGGTAAAATAAAAAGCTTCCAGGAGTCGGAGTCATAATTCATTAGAGATGAACGTTCAAACCTTAAAGAGGACCTACTATCCCACTTTTTATATGTAACATAAGTCTCTTGTGTACGGTGACTGGGAAGTGCAAAACAACATTACAAAGTGTGAAACGCTTCACAAAGCTCGAGACAAATTTACATTGTGGAAAACATTTTTATCTATCATAGCACACAATTACATTGGAAAAAAACGATTTTACGAAGGACGAAACAAATTTACATTACACGAGACGCAAAACACTTTTAACTGTCCCGAAACACAAGAAGTGACGTGGAAAACACCATACAGCGGAAAATATCAGCATGTGTGTGACGTTGTAGACGCAGGTTAACACGAGTCCAATGGCACAGGTCAAAATTAGTCCACAACTATGAAAATCACGGTTTGACAAACTGCGATAAAACATCGTTTTGTCATTTAGAGGTATTCCGAGAAAATATTAGCGTGAGAGTATGTGGAAACATGTAAACGCAAGTACATGGAAACAAGTTAACACAAGTCCACAACCAAAGCTTCTATGGTTATGCCATGTTAAAAAAAAAAAAAAAAAAAAAAAACAGATCAAGTTTACCACATTTTATAAATACCACTTTTTATAATTATACAAATATTCAGTAACACTTTAGAAAAACTATCCATTATAACTAGCTAATAGATCAGTAATAAACTGTTATTTAATGTGTTATTAATGACTTATTTATAAATAATAGTTAATAGTGTGTTAATTATTTATAACTATCTGATATAACTAGCTATTAGTCCATTAATAAACTGTTGCTAAGTTTTAAATAACTTGTTAAAAAAATTTATAGTTTGTTAATTATTTATTACTGTGCATCATAGATAGCCAATAGATAACTGACAAGCAGTTAGTTAACAAGTTATAAATGGTTTGTTAACTGTATTTTAATGATTTATAACTTTACCTAATAAATTAGTATTAGACCATGAACAAGCTGTTGGTAAATTTCTTACTGAAGACTTGTTAAGTATCAGTTAATAGTTTATATACATTATTGGGATGTTATTCTATTGCAATTATTCTCCATTTATTAACTGTTAGTAAATGAGGAACAGTTGCAACTTTAGAATAACGTTGCAATAACGTTTATGACTAACACTTAACTAATATTTTGTTTCACACTTTACAGATCAGTTGTTCATAGTTTGTTAACCATCTACTAACACCAGTGAAACTTTGTAAAACAGCAAACGGATGAAACAAGTTCAAGCTACAGAAATTTGATGTGATTTTTAAAATATGCAGCAGTATACAAGAATACAAACCCATGAGCTTTGGCCCCTTTTGGTGCTAAACGTGAAAACAAAATAATTTAAAAATATTTTATTTAAAAAGTTCAACAAAAGTTTCATTGATGTTATTAAATCGTAAACAAACTATGAACAACTTATCTGTAAAGTGTGAGTTAATATATCAGTCAAATGTTAGTTATTAGAAAAGGTATGTTATTGGGACGTTATTCTAAAGTCGCAACTACTCTTCATTTATTAACTTAGTAAATGAGGAATGTATAAACTATTAACTGATACCTAACAAGTCTTTAGTAAGTAATTTACCAACAGCTTGTTCATGGTCTAATACTAATTTATTAGGTAAAGTTATAAATTATTAAAATACAGTTAGCAAACCATTTATAACTTGTTAACTAACAGCTTGTAAGTTATCTATTGGTTATCGAGAAGGCACAGTTCTAAAAATAAATAAATAACTTTTATTGGTAACACTTTACAATAAGGTTCATTAGTTAATGCATTTACTAACATGAACTAATCATGAACAACACATGTACAGCATTTATTAATCATAATTGAACATTTACTAATGCATTATTAACATTTAAGTCCATGCTTGTTAACATTAGTTAATGCACCATGAGTTAACATGAACTAACAATGAACGACTGTATTTTCATTAACTAACGTTTATTAACATGAATAAATACTGTAGCAAATGCATTGTTCATTGTTTGTTCATGTTAGTAAATGCATTACTTAACATTAACTAATGAACCTTATTGTAAAGTGACCCTTTTATTTAACAAGTAATTTATAACTCATTAACTAACAGTTTATTAATGAACTATTAACTAGTTATAACGGATGGTTATTCTAAAGTGTTACCAAATATTCTAACAATTTAAAGTCATCAACAGCAATAAATAATACACAAGGTAAAATACATAAATAATAATAATAATGATAATTTATAACAAAAAAACAGTTTTCCTTTCAATAAAAACGGTATAATTTCAGAAGGATTCACATTTCCAAATATTTCATAAAGTCTCTCCAGATAAAAATTGTTGTCTGATAACATCAAAAATAGGGCATTCCACAAGAATATGTTTAACAGTTTGGTTTCTGTTGCAATATAGACATTTTGGGGGTTCTTCTCCTTTGAGTAAATCTATGGGAGGGGGGAATTAAATAACACATTTTATAAATCGCAGCCTCTTGCAATTAGCTAATTGCAATGTTTCTAATTACGATTCGATTTCGATTAATCGCACAGCCCTAGGCGGAGCTACAAATGCCTGTGTGTCAGCATAGTGGCAGATCAAAAAAGCCAAGACTAACGTCCTAAGCTAATGAGGGGGAGATCATCACTAGAGGGCAGGGTTTTTTCCCTCTGATGACACGTACAAAGGGAGAATGTCAATCAAAGTGTTTCTGCAGACTGTTTTGATCAAGTGTGATTATAGAAAATCAAATTAATACCTTTTTGACATTAGAGGCTGGCTATATTCACACACTGTTGCCACACAACTGTGTTTAAACCCCTTTTAAAAGTGATCTTTGCATAATAGGTCCCCGTTAAAATGTATATTAATGGTTATTTTTAAGATGGAATGATCATGAGACCCAGTTTTACTATCTTTTGAATGCTGTTTAGTCTTTTGCTCCCTCATAATTTATTAAATTATTTTAATGACAGGGAAAAATTAATAAATGTTTATTTTAAAAATGTATAATGAAATAAAAGTCAAATAACTGTTTAAAAAGTACAACGACTGCATGAGAACATCTGCAAGTGAAACGGATGGAAAGGATGTGATGCAAATATGATGCAATGTGATGCAAAGTCTTTACATGGAGCCGAGCTTTGTAAATTCCACCCAGGGGAATACACTGTCAATGCAAAACCGATGGTTCCTTCACATACTATATAATGGTTCCTACTCAAAAGGACAAATTTAGACTAGATTTGCTTTAAGTTTTTTATTAGTAAAGACTTTTAGGCACTATAAAAGTGCTTTTAAATACTTATTTAGGGCTGGGGGTAAGTGAGAAATGTCACTATATAATAAATCACTGACAAACTTATCCACATATGAGCAATTCCATGCAAATGTCAACTTGCCATGAAAAAAAATGCTTTCACCTTTCTAAATTGTCGGTGTAGGCTTGTATTTTACAGTACCATCTCTATCAACGTTTTACTTTGAGTCTGTGTGAACTGGTTAGAGTTTACGGCCGACATTTGGAACACGGCTTAAACATCTCCCAAGTGTAGCCTTGGCTGAGAATGTATCATCAAGAGTAAAGCACTGACCTGGGCTGTCAGAGTGGCACTGGGGTGGCAGAACAGCGCACACCTTCCCCCTGTTCTCAGACCGTGTGCTCTCCTGACAGTCTGGTGACCTCCAAGAGACATGGACAGCGCCTCCTGCAGGAATGGAGGAGATGGAGAATATCAGTATCAGAACACATGTTTGGTTATGTAGAGCTGACATCGAAAATGATTAGCCCTCCAGTATTTTTTTGTATTCTTTTTCAAATATAACAGACTATATTAACAGAGCAAGCAATTTTTCACAGTATGTCCTACATTATTTTTTTTTCTTCTGGAAAAAAAGTCTTATTTGTTTGATTTCAACTAGAATAAAAAGCAGTTTTTAATTTTTTAATTATTTTAAGGTCAATATTATTAGCCCCTTTAAGCTATATGTTTTTTACAGAACAAACCACTGTAATAAATAAGCAAGTAAATAGGTAAAGTAAATTACTATAGAAGTGAATAGGAAAATGAGTAAATAAAAAAATAACAAAGTGCATAAGTAAATAAGTATAAATAAATGAGTAAATAACGTAGTAAATAAAGTAGGTAAAGTAAAAAATAAGTCAAGTAAATGAGTGAATAAATGAATAAGTAAATGAGTGAATAAATGAATAAGTAAATAAGTAAATAAATAAGGAAGTAAATAAGCACATAAGTAAATAGAGTAAATGAGTAAATAACGAAGTAAATAAGTAAATAATGAAGTAAATAAAGTAAGTAAAGTAAATAAATAAGTAAATAAGTGAATTAGTAAATAAGTAAATAAATAACGAAGTAAATGTGTACATAACGAAGTAAATAAGTGAGTAAATAAGTAAATAAGTAAAGAGTAAATAAATAAACAAATAACGAAGTGAATAAGTAAATAATTAAAGTAAATAAGTAAATAACGAAGCAAATAAAGTAAATAAGGTAAATATGTAAAGTAAATGAGTAAATAAGTAACTAAGTAAATAAATAACGAAGTAAATAAGTCCATAGGTAAAGTAAATGAGTAAATAAAGTAAATGAGTAAAGAAGTTAATTAAATAAGTAAATAACGAAGTAAATGAGTAAATAAAGTTAAGTAAAGTAAATAAATATGTAAAGTAAATAAGTACATAAATAATGAAGTAAATAAGTAAATAAATAAGCAAATGAGTGAATAAGTGAACAAGTAAATAAACAATGAAGTAAATAAGTAAATAAAGTAAAGTAAATAAATATGTAAAGTAAATGAGTAAATAAGTGAACAAGTAAATAAATAATGATGTAAATAAGTAAAGTAAATAAACAAGTAAATGAGTAAATACGTTAATAAGTAAACAAGTAAATATGAAAATAATGAAGTAAATAAGTAAAGTAAATGAGCAAATAAGTAAAATAATTAAATGAATAATAAAGTAAATAAGTAAATAAGTAAATGAGTAAATAAGTGAACAAGTTAATAAATAATGAAGTAAATAAGTAAATAAAGTAAATGAGTAACTAAAGTATAAGTAAATAAAGTAAATAAGTAAAGTAAGTAAATAAAATAAATGAGTAAATAAGTGAGCAAGTAAATATGTAAATAATGAAGTAAATAAGTAAATGAGTAAATAAGCAAGTAAAAAAGTAAAGTAAACAACTCAAAGTTAAGTAGTAAAGCAGCTAGAAAATAAGTAAATGCAGTATTTTTTTTATTTTTTGCAAAGTTGTGTAAAATAGACTGTAAAAATACACAAAAATCTATTTGTCAAGACAACATGAAGGGATTAAGTTAGCTTATTAGTTTTTACAAATGTACAGTTCAAGTCTGTGTCTAATAACTGATTTATTTTCTCTTTGCCATGATGACAGCACATAATATTTGACTAGATATTTTTCACGACACTTCTATGCAGCTTAAAGTGACATTTAAGTAATTATATAACGATGGTTTGTTCTGTAGACAATCTGAAAAAAAATGCTTAAAGGGGCTAATATTATTGACTTTAAACTGGTAAAAAAGCTGCTTTCATTCTAGCCAAAATAAAACAAATAAGACTCTTTTATAGAAAATACAGTGAAAAAGTCCTGTCTCACTTAAACATCATTTGGGAAATACATTTTCAAAAAAGCCAAGATTTCTGTTGTTTCAGCTCATTGTAAATAAGTAGTTTGAACAAAATGGCAAACATCATTTTATGAGTGTATAGCGATCTACCAAGTTACCACTGTTCACCACGTATCCCACGAGCTAAAAGTTTGACCCATTACAACCTACGCAAACACACCTCCTTTCATTTAGCTCATCATATAGCAGCTGTTCCCCATCCAATTACGGCCACTTACAAACACTGCGAATTAATTATGCAATAGCTCAGCATTGCAGACAGATGCAGGTGGTGTGTCGCATCAAAGAGGCAGGAGGCAGCAGGGGACGGTGTGCGGATGTGAGGGAATATGTAGGCGAGATGTAGCACAGGTTGAGCGGGGTCAAGGACTCCAGTGTCTGCAAAGCTCTTATCTTAAGTTAATGCAGGCACCGAGCCCATCGCTCTCGACTTCTGCAGTGCATCTGTACGGCTCCTAGAGTGATAGATAAAAAGGTGTCGAGTCCATCAGCGCGGGGAGGAGAAGAAAAAGTAATAGAGGGAAAATAATAGGCTAGTGTTTGCGAAGCCGGAGACGAGGTTTCAAATTGTTGTGTCGCCAGTGTTTAAACAGGAAGTACTGACAGGACAGTCAATGTGAGCAACTAAATCATTTTGTTGAAGTGACAAGAGTCTGAGGCGCGGGCGAAACCTCTCGGCCACTCATCCATGACAGAGCCAATTAGCCCTCGCCCTGCGTAGGCTGAGAGGATTTCCCGCCTTCAAATCACCTCATCAAAACTTTCATTACATTGGCGATTTGCACTTATGCAATGTTATTGAAGTGGTCTCTTAGACGGCACGCTTGCAGCCTGTTCAGTGACCATCTGACGGTTACTACACACTAAAAGGGAAGTGTCAGAACAATCTTTTTTTAATCTGGTTGGTTGGTTTAGAGTCGTTTTAGGAAATGTAATGCATTTACAGGGGGAAAAGTTGGTGATTTGCACTTATAGGCGATATGCATTTATGCATTGTTATTGAAGTGGTCTCTTCTAAATTGGCACGATTGCAGCCTGCTTAGTGACCATCTGATGGTAACTACACACTAAAAGAGAAGTGTCAGAACGATATTTTTTTAATCTGGTTGGTTGGTTTAGAGTCATTTTAGGGAATGTAGTGCACTTTCAAGGGGAAAAGTTGGTGATTTGCACTTATGCAATGTTATTGAAGTGGTCTCTCTTAGACTGCACGCTTGCAGCCTGCTCAGTGACCATCTGATAGTTACTAAACACTAAAAGGGAAGTGTCTGAACAATCTTTTATAATCTGGTTGGTTGGTTTAGAGTCATTTCTGGAAATCTAGTGCACTTTCAGGGGAAAAAGTTGGTGATTTGCACTTTTCAATGCTATTGAAGTAGTTTCCTTTAGACGACACACTTGCAGCCTGCTCAGTGACCATCTGATGGTTACTACACACTAATAAAGGAAGTGTCTGAACAATCTTTTTAGATCTGGTTGGTTGGTTTAGAGTCATTTCTGGAAATCTAGTGCACTTTCAGGGTAAAAGTTAGCGATATGCACTTATGCATTGTTACTGAAGCGGTCTCTTTAAGACAGCACACTTGCAGTCTGTTCAGTGACTATCTGACGATTACTGCACACAAATAAAGGAAGTGTCTGAACAATCTCTTTAGATTTGGTTGGTTGGTTTAGGGTAATTTCTGCAAATCTAGTGCACTTTCAAAGAGAAAAGTTGGCGATATGCACTTATGCAATGTTATTGATGTTGTCTTTTTTAGACGGCACACTTGTAGTCTGTTCAGTGACCATCTGACGGTTACTACACACACAAAAAGTGCCTAAACACAAACATATTACTCTGGTTGGGTGTTTTAGAGTGATTTTGAGAAATCTAGGGCACTTTCAGGGGAAAAAGTAACCACTAGACTTGCCCAAGTTCCCTTGGTTGGAGGAATCTGACCTTGTGTTTTCTAAGGTATTTCTGTGGAATAATCCAAATAAAACTTGGTTACTATACACGAAACAATCTTTGAACAATCTTTTTTAATCTAATCGTTTAGTTTAGAGTCATTTTAGGGAATGTAGTGCACTTTCAGGAGAAAAGCTGGCGATATGCACTTATGCAATGTTATTGAAGTGGTCTCTTTTAGACAGCACACTTGCAGTCTGTTCAGTGACCATCTAATAATTACTACACACAGACAAAGGCAAGTGTCTGAACAATCTTTTTGATCAGGTTGGTTGGTTGGTTTAGAGTCATTTCTGGAAATGCAGAGCACTTTCAGGGGAAAAGTTGGCGATTTGCACTTATGGAATGTTATTGAAGTGGTCTCTTTTAGACGGCACACTTGCAGTCTGTTCAGTGACCATATGATAGTTACTACACACACAGACAAAGGCAAGTGTCTAAACAACTTTTGATCAGGTTGGTTGGTTGGTTTAGAGTCATTTCTGGAAATCTACTGCAGTGCACTTTCAGGGGGGAAAAGTAACCATTAGACTCGCAGTGAGGTCTCCAACTGCGGTATTCGAGATATCCAATCCTAAACAAGAATAAAGTACTGCTGTCAGTCAGACCATCGCTAAAAATGTTGCAGAATAATTAATATTTAGACTTTCCTCTAAAATCTGAACTTGTTTGTCATCCCAATTTTAACCTCTAAAACGTCCCACTGCTCATTTTAATCTCCTCCCTTATGAATCCACGGGGTACAATTAACAAATCACACCAAGTGTGCGCTTTTAACCTCGGGTCACCATAAACAATTACTGCCAGTGTTCCTGGTTAATTGAAGTTTCACAGCTGAGCTCAACGCTGGCTTTGCTGCAGCTCTCTTAACTCATCTGAATGGCTGGCACAATTGATTCACTGCATGTCTCTGCTCCATTACCTGTCAAGCTACATAAAACCATTGAGTCGTCAACAGGACTTCATTTTCACAACCACATTTGTCTTTGAATTTCTCTTTTGAATCTGCTGATTTTTATTTATTTATATATATTTTTTCTAATTCATTACGGAATAATTTTGAGCCCATCATTGAGTCTATATGTACTCGTGTGAATGTGTGTGAATAGATATTTATTCCATTTTTATTCATTTCAGTAATTCCTTTATTCATTTTCCTTCAGCTTAATCTCTTTATCGCCACAGCGGAATAAACCGCCAACTCATCCAGCATACGTTTTACCCATCGGATGCCCTTCCAGCTGCATCCCAGTACTGGGAAACACCCATACTTATTCACACCCATACACTACCGACAATTTAGTTTATTCATATCACCTATAGCGCATGTCTTTGGACTCTTGGGGAAATCGGAGCACCCGGAGGAAACCCACTCCAATATGGGTAGAACATGCAAACTCCACACAGAAATGAGAAATGGCCCAGCTGGGACTTAAACCAGCAACCTTCTTGCTGTAAGGTGACAGTGTCAACCACTGAGCCACCGTGACCCAATTCTATATCTATTAAATACAAATATTTTGTTTTGTACCACACAAGCTTCTAGATATCCTTAAAGGCTAACATACTGATGCTAATATCCAGAAAAACATTATTTAGATTAGATTATTAGAGTAGATTCAACTTTATTGTCATTACACATGTACAAGTACAATGCAACGAAATGCAGTTTAGGTCTAACCAGCAGTGCAATAGCAGCAAGTGCAGGATACAGGAATAAGTTATAAAGTGCAGTTATAGAAAACTATGGTGATATTTACAGATGGATGTACTATGAACATTATATACAGGTTGGATAAGCTATGAACAGATTTACAATATATGAATATATGTGCAGGTTGCTATTAATAATCAGTAGTGTGCAGATAGATAAACATGATTACAAGTGTATATGTAACAATATATGAATATATGTACAGGGAAAGATAAACATAATTACAAGTGTATATGTAACAATATATGAATATATGTGCAGGTTGCTATTAATAATCAGTAGTGTGCAGATAAATAAACATGATTACAAGTGTATATGTAGCAATATATGAATATATGTACAGGGATAGATAAACATGATTACAAGTGTATATGTAACAATATATGAATATATGTGCAGGTTGCTATTAATAATCAGTAGTGTGCAGATAAATAAACATGATTACAAGTGTATATGTAGCAATATATGAATATATGTACAGGGATAGATAAACATGATTACAAGTGTATATGTTACAATATATGAATATATGTACAGGGATAGATAAACATGATTACAAGTGTATATGTAACAATATATGAATATATGTACAGGTTGCTATTAATAATCAGTAGTGTGCAGATAAATAAACATGATTACAAGTGTATATGTAGCAATATATGAATATATGTACAGGGATAGATAAACATGATTACAAGTGTATATGTTACAATATATGAATATATGTACAGGGATAGATAAACATGATTACAAGTGTATATGTAACAATATATGAATATATGTACAGGTTGCTATTAATAATCAGTAGTGTGCAGATAAATAAACATGATTACAAGTGTATATGTAGCAATATATGAATATATGTGCAGGTTGCTATTAATAATCAGTAGTGTGCAGATAAATAAACATGATTACAAGTGTATATGTTACAATATATGAATTGTACAATATGTACAATATATGAATATTTATGAATGAATATTTAAGGGTGCTTTCACACCTAGACTGCAAAAAATGCTTTTCTTACTTTGATTTTTTTGTCTTGTTTCTAGTCCAAATATCTAAAAGTTCTCACTTTATTTGGGCATATTATTTCTTAAAACAAGACAATGTTTTGCTTGTCTAGAAAATGCTTCTTGATTTAAGAACTTTTAGATATTTGGACTAGGAACAAGACAAAAAAAAATCTAAGTAAGAAAAGCCTTTTTTGCAGACTTTTGTTTCCAGATCGCGTCTTTGATAGTTTATACTATGTGATTGTCACTCACGTGCACGAGCACCGATTTGCCTGTGATTTCAGGCATTTGTCAGCGATTTTTCAAGACCTGTCGGCGAGCCGAAATCGGGGTTAAAATCACGCATTCTGAACTAGGAATTAATTTCACTGGACCTTTAATATCAAGCAATGTGGTGACTGGATTTTGCCTTTCCTGCCAAACTGCAGGTCATAAAGCAACCACATGTACTTCGGTTGATTAGCCTGTCACAGTAAGACATGTCCCAAGAACAACGGGTCATGATCCAAAAAACAACGGTCAAATGTCTTCCCTTTTTAATTTCGCCAGCACAATGACAGCAACATTTTGGACATTTCACCTTTTGAGGCCTGTAGACACAGTGTCCGCGAACACAGGCTGACATATTCAAAACCTGCAGACTATACTTAATATCCTGAAGAGCAAAAACAATATAATAGATCAACTTTGCACCTAAAATGTCTGCTATCAATAGCAGGACAGCAAACAGCACACTATTGCTGACAGTTATGTAATATCTTTTAGTTTGGGAGGTAAAAAAGCTCTTTCATCACTGAGGGAAGCTTAACCACTGGAAAGCAACACAGTCGACAAAATATGAAGTCATAATCATTGCCTCAGCAGCCGCTAGAATATTGACTTACAGGTTAATTTATTAGAGATGAGCTCATCATGAATTGACGAGAAGACATCTGCAAGGACCCCTTAGGTCCTTAAATAAATCCAAATGAAACCGGACGGAAAATACCCAGACCTCTTTCAAGGTTTTAAAATTATAAGCACTGTATGTCATTCATTCATTTTACTTCCCTTATTTATCACGGGTTGCCTCAGCGGAATGAACCGCCAGCATTTGATTTACAAAGCGGATGCCCTTCTAGCCGCAACCCAGCACTGGGAAACATTTCGTTAACCCATACACTCTCACTTTCACACTAATACACTGCAAATTCAATTCACCTAGAGTGCATGTCTTTGGACTGTGGGGGAAACCGGGGCACTCACCTATGCGAACACGGGGAGAACATGCAAACTCCACACAGAGATGGCAATTGGCCGAGCAGGGAGTCGAACAAGAGACCTTCTTGCTGTGAGGTAACCACTGAGCCACCGTGCCACCCCACACATTTGAAGGTTTCTAGAAACTAATAACACCTTGTTTAAGAGATTCCTCCAATGATAGTTGCAAAAGAGCTTCCTATCAGCATAAACAAAGAAACAAATCACTAAATTCTGATATAGTCGTATTACTCTCTCCTCAGAATTCCAGAAATCGGAATCTCGTAATGAGATTCCTTATGAGGTCGAGTTCTGCTCTCATTCAGAGAGGAGTAATCGACTTGGAGTTAATATATGACCTGACATACAAACATGAACATGTGGTAATGAGGCCCCCCGTGATACACAAGACCAGAGTGCAGCAGTTCTAAATGCGGACACATGGCTGAGAGAAACAGGAGTAAGAGGTAAATAAAGTCATGCAGGCCACAAACCAAACTCCAAAAAAGCAGTACTGCAGAAGACATGCTAGCCTGAAAGAGCTGTGGTTGCATTAGTCATACTTAGTACACTGCCTGACAAAAGTCTAGTCACGTATCTGAGTTTTACGAACAACATAAAGTAACTTGACTTCTATTAAATCACTTGGTATCAGAAGTGGCTTATATGAAAGGCGAAGGCCTCTAGATTACGCTTAATTTACTAAAATAAAATATGATCAGTGCTTGATTTTTAATGCTTTTATTAGGACAGTAAGGTCTGACTTTGCTTATACAAAAGTCTTGTCTCTTAACAGAAACAATGTGGAGTGTAGAATAGGGGTTACCAATCTCGTTCCTGGAGGTCCGGTGCCCTGCAGGGTTTAGGTCCAACTTGCCTCAACACACCTGCCTGGGTGTTTTAAGTATACCTAGTAAGAGCTAGACAAGCTTGTTCAGTTGTGTTTGATTAGGGTTGGAGCTAAAATCTGCAGGACACCGGCCCTCCGGAAACAAGTTTGGTGATCCCTGGTGTACACTTTAAAGTCATGGTGCAGTAGAAAAAGAATTAATATAGTGTATGACTCCCATGAGCTTGGAGGACTGCATCCACACATCTCTGCAATGACAATCATCAAGTCACTGATTAATAAAGTCATCTGGAATGGCAAAGAAAGTGTTCTTGCAGGAGCAAGACTTTTTGAATTCATCCTCAAAGCCTCCTCCTTCATCTGACCCTAGACATGCTCAATAATGTTCATGTTTGGTGACTGGGCTGGCCAATCCTGGAGCACCTTGACCTTTTTTGCTTTCAGGAGCTTTGATGTGGAGGCTGAAGTATGAGAAGGAGCGCTATCCTGCTGGAGAATTTGCCCTCTCCTGTGGTTTGTAATGTAATGGGCAGCACAAATGTCTTGATACCTCAGACTGTTGATGTTGTCATCTACTCTGCAGATCTCTTGCACCCCAAACCATGATTTTTCCTTTACCAAACTTGACTGATTTCTGTGAGAATCTTTGGTCCATGCGGGTTCCAGTAGGTCTTTTGCAGTATTGGTGATGATTGGGATGCAGTTCAACAGATGATTCATCAGAAAAATCGACCCTCAGCCACTTTTCCAAATGATCAACTAGAAGTCAAGTTACTATTTCTTGCTCTTACAGCTGGGATTGACGACAAGACTTTTGTCATGTAGTGTATACATGTAGCAAGGTGTGAACAGACCTTGGATTTTGAGCTGAGAAGATCTCCCAGATACTAATTAACTGTGTCCTCCATAGAGCATAGACATCTGGGAAAACAGTAAGCCTGTAAATAACCGGTTAATTTAAGTCTGATTTCGCTACACTGAGCTGCTACTATCCATTTATAAAGTTAACTGCAACGTTTACCCGTAATCCACTGGACTCTGGTGTTTAATTGGTTTATGAATTCAAATCGATCAATACTTTCTTAGAGAATAAATGTTATTTTTACGTCTCAGTGGCAAATATCATGGCCAAAAAGGCTGTTGTTAAGTAAAAATTAAGTACAGTTTTGTCTTGTAACAGGCCTTAGTATCTGGGAGACCTTCTCAGCTCAAAATCTAATTAAGGGTGTCCTCCATAGAGCAATCCTAAAGAAACGTTGATCATAATGTCTAAAAAAAGATTTGGGAAAAAGAGCAAACCTGTAAATAACCTGCTCATTTAGGTCTTATTTCGCTACACTGAGCTGCTACAATACATTTATAAAGTTAACTGCTGTTTACCCGTACTCCACTAGACTCTGGTGTTTAATTGGTTTATGAATTCAAATCGATCAATACTTTCTTAGAGAATAAATGTTATTTTTACGTCTCAGTGGCAAATATCATGGCCAAAAAGGCTGTTTTTAAGTAAAAATTAAGTACAGTTTTGTCTTGTAACAGGCCTTAGTATCTGGGGTATCTTCTCAGCTCAAAATCTAATTAACGGTGTCCTCCATATAGAGCAATTCCACAAAAACGTTGATCATGATCTGCTGAAAAAAAGATTTGGGAAAAGAGCAAACCTGTAAATAACCTGCTAATTTAGGTCTTATTTCGCTACACTGAGCTGCTACAATACATTTATAAAGTTAACTGCTGTTTACCCGTACTCCACTGGACTCTGGTGTTTAATTGGTTTATGAATTCAAATCGATACTTTCTTAAAGAATAAAAGTTATTTTTATGTCTCAATGGCAAATATCATGGCCAAAAAGGCTGATGTTAAGTAAAAATTAAGTACAGTTTTGTCTTGTAACAGGCCTTAGTATCTGGGAGACCTTCTCAGCTCAAAATCTAATTAAGGGTGTCCTCCATAGAGCAATCCTAAAGAAACGTTGATCATAATGTCAAAAAAAAGATTTGGGAAAAAGAGCAAACCTGTAAATAACCTGCTCATTTAGGTCTTATTTCGCTACACTGAGCTGCTACAATACATTTATAAAGTTAACTGCTGTTTACCCGTACTCCACTAGACTCTGGTGTTTAATTGGTTTATGAATTCAAATCGATCAATACTTTCTTAGAGAATAAATGTTATTTTTACGTCTCAGTGGCAAATATCATGGCCAAAAAGGCTGATGTTAAGTAAAAATTAAGTACAGTTTTGTCTTGTAACAGGCCTTAGTATCTGGGAGACCTTCTCAGCTCAAAATCTAATTAAGGGTGTCCTCCATAGAGCAATCCTAAAGAAACGTTGATCATAATGTCTAAAAAAAAGATTTGGGAAAAAGAGCAAACCTGTAAATAACCTGCTCATTTAGGTCTTATTTCGCTACACTGAGCTGCTACAATACATTTATAAAGTTAACTGCTGTTTACCCGTACTCCACTGGACTCTGGTGTTTAATTGGTTTATGAATTCAAATCGATACTTTCTTAAAGAATAAAAGTTATTTTTATGTCTCAATGGCAAATATCATGGCCAAAAAGGCTGTGGTTATGTAATAATTGAGTACATTTTCGTCTTTTAACATGCCTTAGCATCTGGGGTATCTTCTTAGCTCAAAATCTAATTAACGGTGTCCTCCATATAGAGCAATTCCACAAAAACGTTGATCATGATCTGCTGAAAAAAAGATTTGGGAAAAGAGCAAACCTGTAAATAACCTGCTAATTTAGGTCTTATTTCGCTACACTGAGCTGCTACAATACATTTATGAGGTTAACTGCATTGTTTATACTTAATTTACTGGACTTAATTGGTTTATGAAATCAAATCGATCAATACTTTCTCTGAGAATGAAAGTTATTTTTATGTTTTTGTGAGGCCAAAAGGCTGATTATATGGTTTGAGATTGTGGCGACTGTGTAAGCAAGACTTCTCTAACATCCAAAGTAATCTCGCTGTAGACAGTTTGCTGGAACAAAGAGTGCAGAAATCAATGTCTGAATCAGTGCCGTCAATGCTGCTTTTCTCCCTCATTCACACTGAGTGTAAATGTAATAATGAAAGGGGGTCAGTGTGCAGGTTTGTATTGTTGAAATGATGAGAAGCCTTCTTCAGACCCTTCTCCACAGCATGGTATGGTTTGGTAGGGTTTGTTTTTTGGAGCTTTTCACTGCCTTCTGTACCTAGTACCTGTCACTTTTTTTTATTTCTGATCACAAGATCAGAAAATTAAACAAGTAAGCATCAATCTAGAAACCAACCACTTCTTAATGACTCATTCATTCACTTTTCTTCGGCTTAGTTCCTATCAGGGGTGCCATGAACGGCCAACTGTTCCAGCATATGTTTTACACAGCGGATGATCTTCCAGCCACTACCTAGTACTGGGAAACACCCATACGCTCTCGCATGCACGCACGCACGCACACGCACACACTCACGCACACATGCACGCGCACACACACACACACACACACACACACACACACACACACACACACACACACAGTCCCACCCACTTTAAGCGATACTAAACTACAATGGAAATACAAACCAGGCAAAACCAAACTGAACCGAACCATTTCGATCTATATCTTTAAAACTTAGGCAAGTTTGTTTCTTTGGTAACGACTGTTTTTGTTCATGCTGCTGGAATGACCCAGATGTGATAACTTCAGCTCTGACTAATCTATTACTCTACGCAAGATATAGGCTGGAGCCCCTTGCATCACAGACAATTTCACTACAGATAATTCACAAAGAAACTGCATAGATTTATGAAATAATTACACATCGCATTAAAATATAGGTTCTTTATTGAGATCTATGGATCCATGTAGAACCTTAACCATTCGTAGAACATAGCAGATGCTTGCGGCACATCTGAAAACACAGCACCATTGGATTTGTTACACCACATTCATTCATTTTCTTGTCGGCTTAGTCCCTTTATTAATCTGGGGTCGCCACAGCGGAATAAACCACCAACTTATCCAGCACGTTTTTACACAGCGGATGCCCTTCCAGCCGCAACCCATCTCTGGAAACATACACACTCATACACTACGGACAATTTAGCCTACTCAATTCACCTGTACCGCATATCTTTGGACTGTGGGGGAAACCAGAGCACCCAGAGGAAACCCACGTGCACGCAGGGAGAACATGCAAACTAAACACAGAAACGCCAACTGAGCCGAGGCTCGAACCAGCGACCCAGCGACCTTCTTGCTGTGAGGCGACAGCACTACCTACTGCATATACTACACCACATATTAGATTGGAATACCAAGAAGCAGTCACTGCTGTAATGTTGCTTTGCATGACTAAACCGTTTTTTTATACCACCGCAAAGACTGAAATGGCAGCATCATGCACGATAGAAGAGGTCCAGATGTTCCTCTCATTGGTAGCTGTGAAGCGGATGATATGAAATGAAAGCAATGATGTCACAATCGAGGCAGTGCAACTATAGCAACAACCCCACCTGAACCATACCCTGCAACAGAAAAGATAATTGGTGCAAAACATGCCCTGAATTACTTGTACTATGTAGACACCACAAAAAAAGCAGCAGTTTATCAGTTGTGGTCTTGGGGGTGGAAGTGAGCTCAGTGCATACATTCCCCCACCTACAACCCATGTGCGTACCAATCGTCAAACCAGCAACCTCTTACAAGTTTAACTCTTTATGAAAAGCCTGAACAGCAAATACTTCTGATCACAATATGTAGACTTGAAAAGTCAGCATCACCCTAGAAACAAACCACTTCTTGAGGACTCTTCAAGCTATTTTGTTTATCTTTCTAAGCTAGTCTATTGTAGGGCCAGCACCTGTATGGGTTTGGCAAACAAGTGAATAGTAGGTGCTCAAGACAATAAACAAAAACAAGTGGGACACTCTGTAGATTTGTGGACTTTGTAGACACGCATTCCTCATCACAAGTTTACAAAACTACAACTGCATACAGCACCATGTGCACTTTTTGGAACTGAACCATCTTTGCGCGCCATAAACGGCTTGAGGCTTTCCAAATGACTCACTATGCACTTATATACTCAACCGTGTAGTGTTTTAGTATAGAGTTTTCCCAAAATGCAACAGTAACTAAGTTTTTTACAATAAAGAGAAATTCAAAAAGGTTTCCCATGTTTAGCAGATGCCAAAATGTCAGCGCCAATAGCCACCCAGCAAGCTTTTTTGTTTTGTTTTGTTTTTAAAAGATGTCTAATAGACGTCTAAACATAGTCATCTTGGCTAAAACAAGGCTAAATTTGGGCTGTCAGTGAAAATCTAATAGACGTCTACAAATAATCCAAAACTAGATTAGTCATCAAATACACATTTAAAGTCTGTATATTTGACGACTAGTCTAGTTCTGGGCTATTCTTAGATGATTAGGCCTGGGACGACACATGTAACTCATGATTCTGTGGCGATATGTGGTGATAACATCACGATTCGCGATATCTACGATATTCAATATATTGGAAGAAATTTCATCAATGATATATCTAAATATATTTGACTGAAAAAGAAAAAAATACCCATAATAAGGAAATCTTATGCATTTAATAAATGTCAACATTTCCAACATTGTGCAAAGAAATATGCATTTACATAATAACTCACTGTCTGCTGGTATTAAAAGTAAAACTGTACAGTTAGCCAGATAAAAGTTGTAAAAATTGTTACGAAGGACTCTGTGGTCCTTGACGTCCAACCATCAGAGGTTAGTGCAACCCATTTAGCAGACCGCAGACTTTGGCCCTGGTATCTGCAATCAATGCAGGATTGACTTTGTCTGTAAAGTGCCAACGACTCTGTATCTCGTATCTCGGTTCCAGTGTTGCCAACATTCAGCAAAATCCATCATTTTCGACGACGCAGTAAGGGTGAAGGTCCTTGCAAATAAATTCAGCGATGGACTTAGTAATACTCTCTGCCCTCGGCGAGCCAAAGGGGAGCTTTGCTTTAAACGCAGTAGTGATTGTCGGCAGATTTGGTTTGCCCTCATTGTCACCTGAGAGTACTTCGCCGTGATATCGAGGTGCATTTGCAGATTCGTAGTGTTGCTGTTACATTTTATCTTTGCAAAGCAGTTCTTGCAGATTTTATCCAATGTCTTTCCGTCGACTGTCTCGTAAAACCCTAAGCGTCTCCACACTTTAGAGTGGAAACTAGCAGGTGGGTCTTTGATTTGTTTTCATTCTTTTCCGCCATTCTTCTCGCTACTGTTTTTTCCACATTTCGTCTTTGTTGTTGTTGTTGTTGGTTAACTTGTGTTTTTCACTGGCCGCTGCTTCCGCCCCTTTACCCCTAATTATATTAGGTAGAGACAGTGACACTAAAAATGGGTAAATTAATAATTTTGTGTAATAAAATATTGATATTGTGTACCGTATAGTGTATTATTGCGACAGAAAGCACCACAATATATCGCAATATCAATTTTTTCCCATCCTTTAGATGACTATTAGATTTTCACTGACAGCCCAAGTTTAGCCTCATTTTAGCCAAGCTTTCTTTGTTAGAAATCTATTAGATGTCTATTAAACACAAAATTGCTAGCTGGGGTAGTGGTAAGTGCGTCAACACATAGCACCCAGGTGCTCATGGCGAACCAAAGATTCCTGGTTTAAGGTCCTTTGATGAACCTTCCTCTTAAGGTCCTTAGCCGAAACTAAGTCTACTCACACAATGCCTGTTTGTAAACCTTAATTTTCCTATCAATAAAGGTGAAAACCCGTAAAACATGAAAAAATAACAGTTGCCAAATTAGTGAAAAAAAAGACGACCAAAAGACCAAATAGTACCCGTCAATGACAACCGCATATTGTATAATAACTTAAATAGGAGAAATTTGTAAGCACAATCCAAAACATTACAATAATCCAACCTCAGCGACCAATAGCTGCTCACCTTCCACTATAAAAGCAAAACTGTGACCACTGAGTGCATGAAGTGTTCAGCAATCCACACTTCTGTTTATTGGTTGAATTTCCAGTGTAACTGCACTACTAATATGATTTATAATACAAAATGGCGTCAAATAGTGCTTAAGTATCAGATTTGGGAAGTGCCTAGTGAGTAAGTGTGTCACGATCCTCCAAATCCTCGATTCGATTACATTTGATTCTAAAGTCACGGTTCGCTTCGATTTTCGATTATGAATAATTAATTAATAACAAATTAATTATCTGTAGCCTACCGTTCAAACTACCTCACCTGCATGGTCTTTGTTTTACCCATAAACAAATCATACAGTAAATGAATAAAGTTAAGTTACACACATAAATACCACCTGTCAATCACTTTTTCTGTGGGACTCGTGAATAGGCAGTGATCTGTGTCGTTATAATGGCGTCGGTAAAAAAGGTGCAGAACCAACAGGAACCAGCCAACAGTATCTGAGGTGTTCGCTAAAATGACTAAGTACAAGTGAGTGAAAGATTGAAGCAGTCTACTGACCCGCTGACTGCCTGTACCCGCTGTCGAGCGCATGGCTGTGTGTGCGTCCGTGTGCCTGTGTGTGAATGAGTGTGTGTGGTCACATGATGTGCGTTTTCAGAGGTAGTGAGGAAGGAGGGCCGCTCAGAAATGCTACACGCCAGTGTGGATGTCAAATCGTTGTCGTTCTAAAATGCCATTTAAAAACAAAGACAGTGTAAACAAGGCCTGAGTGTGTACTTTTCGCGAGCGGATTTGCAACGGGAGCGGGGCGGAGGATCGCGATGCCAGTGTTGTCTATCGGACGAACCCTACGTAGGCTACATAGCAGAGCTTGCAAACTGTGGTTTTTTTTGTCGACAACATGAACGTTGTCAACATAACTCACTGGAAATCCAAAAGGCTTCCACACTGGCGACTTCATTGAAAGAGGAGAGGGTTTAAGCTCTGTCGACTGGTCTCTTGCGTCTGCAGTTCAACAAGCACTTCATCAAGCCTGTTTTTTTCCCGCTTGGCAAGCCAAGCTGACGTGACATGGGGGCGTGGCAGTATCGACGATTCTTTTCTTTTTATTCGATAATCGAAATTGAGCATAAATTTCGATCGATTTCGATTTAAAATCAAAATCGTGACACCCTTACTAGTGAGTGTGTTTTTTTGAAACGGCACAAACACACATATATTCTGCATTCAACATGGCCTTACTGCTCAGTGAGTGACCCTACAGAACATGCAATGTGAAGTAAAGAAGGGCAGGAGATGCTAAAACTGGTTAGATTGAGTGAAAGGAGGTACGGCGCCGTCTTGAAAGAATCAGACAATTTGTTACAACTCGCTGAGTAAAGGTGAGCGTGTGTACAAGTGAGGGAGGGTTAGAAGAGGGCAGCTCAGCAGGGAGCTCAAAAATTCTGTGGTAGGAGAACTGAGGGGAAGACGTGAGCTCTTGTGCTGAACTGGAAATGAAAGGAATACCTCTTAATGAGCCTTTTTAGTCTGCTTGGAGGAACACACACACAAGAGAAGTAAACCGATATGGCAGATGCTAGCTGTGGGAGAATGTGTAGCAGCTGACGCACTCAGTCTCACACACACACACACACACGTATGCATCCGAAGCCTCTATTCTGGACCTACATCAGGTGTGTAACCTCTGCCAAGGACGAAACCGGCAAACTGAGGCAACAAATAGACCTTTGTTGAGTAGATACCATATTTAATTTAAACATTTCAGTCCTTTAGAGTCCAACAGCCTTCTTTTTTGATTTGTGTCATCGATGTGTAATTAAATATTTATATAAAATGTTTTTAATCCAAAATGTAGGTTGAGTGGGAAAACCAGATGAACTAGGACAGTGGAGTTTAGCTCTAGACCTGATTAAACATACCCCTAATTCTTCTAATCAATGGTCGTGTCCAAAAATGGCTTACTTAAATAGCTCATTTGCAATAGTAATTTACAGTAAATCATCACTAGACTCAGTTGCATTTTCATATAGTCTGATTTGTATGAACGTAATCTCGACCTACAACATCCACCATATTGTAATCCTGGTACTTTTTGAATTCAGACATAATTCTTTTGTCACAAACTCCTTTCCATCTACCACAGCTGGAAAGCATCCGTCATGTTCACTAGTGATCCTTCCTGACAGATCGCTGGTGAACTACAAATGTCATGTTTAGGAACTACAAGTCCTATCAGGCCATGCCAAACACCAGCTGGTCATCAAGGCTGATGAGACACAGCTGAGACTTGTGATGACTGATCATTCAGACTATTTATACACCACACATACACCAGTTTAGTACGGAGTCTTTGATGTTGATGTATGTTCCTTGCATGTCCTAGCTTCTTGTTGTTTTGCCTGTTTCTTGACTTTACCCTCGTTTATTGTTTGATTCCTGTTTGCCATCTATTTTTGACCTTATGCCAGTTTTTTGACTACGTTTTGGATTGTCCTTTTTGTATCAGCAACTTCTGTTTGTCCCTGTTTTGCTTAAATATAATCTTATTTTATCTGCACTTGGATCCTCATCTCTGTTGTTCCTTGCTTTGATCTCCTCACGTGACAGCATCGAGTTTCAGATCCAGCCAATGTCTTCTGCATCCCTGGACATCCCAAACTTTGCCATATAGTAGCCAGGAGCGGGATTGAAAACCTAAGAGCTAGGACACACCAAGCCAACTCTTTGCTGTATGGTTTTGTCGGTCTGTTGCTCAGGCAATTCGGTTTGTTGTATTCACCAGTTCAGTTGGTTTGGTAAAGTAGGAGCTTGTTAGCCTGATTCAGCATGTTTAATTAGAATCGGACCATCGGCTGAAGAGATGCTCTGTTTGGTTATTCAGCAATGATTCAGAGCAGGGGTGCAACATAGTGAAGTGACGTAGCAAGTAAACAAAGATCACAAAGAACCCAGCTGTAATTTCACTACATTTCTCAAATATTTGCTCTCGTTTCAAACGGCTTTCTTTCGTTCTGTGTGTTCACACGTAGCTTTTTGATTTAGACATGATCCAACACAAGGTAACCAACAGTTGTGTTTTGTATGTGCTAGCTGTTTGTCATTGGTTTGGTGTGTCTCGCCCTTTAGATCGAACTTTAAGACCATGAAGCTTACCTTGGTTTTAGAGTCTCGCTCTTGGAATAGCACCTACCTCCAGATCCACACTACAACAACAATCTAACACACCTGAACCAGTTAAATGATATAGTCTGTACTGTGTAGATCCTACATTTAAATTTGAACTTACTGTACAACATAGCTCTCAAACTCGATTCCTGGAGGGCCGCAGCTCTACACATTTTTGATCCAACCCTAAACAAACACAACTCATCCAACTAATCAAGGTTCTCAAGACTACTGGAGACAAATGGTGTACTCGCACTATGTACCTTGTACTGGGCCGAAGCACGCTTGTCCTCATCCATGATGCACTGTTCAGTAAGAAGTGCTCTCGCTCAGCACAGTGGAGATTTCTTTAGTTATATTGTTTTAGTCGTTTGGGATGCAGTGACATGCAGTCAAATATTTCGCTGAACAGATCAGCCACTTTTGGCGCTCATAAACAATCAAAGACCTTGTGCTGCAGAAATTAGGAGGTTTGCTGAAGGTGCAGCTGTCGTGTAATGAGGGGTTTGCGTATTTAATAATCGATGACAGATTGCAGTCATTAAACAGTAAGAATGATTAATAAATCCAAATGAAACAGTCCCTTAAAAGTCACTTCTCATCTTCAGTTTCGGGCGGGGTACGCTTGTAGCGCGAGTGCAAGCGCACCTGAGAGCCCAAGTAAGTCACTCTCTGGCACACCTCTTCGAATTGGGCCAGTGCCGGCCAACTGAACCGCGCCTGAGCCCGATTGAAAGCACTCACACTTCTCAAACGGTCTGGGAAACGGGCCTGGTTCAGATAGCATAGTGTGAGTGCACCCTAGGTCTCTAGTCTAGGTCTCTGTAAGTTAGAGGTGGTTGGAGGTAAACTGTGCAGAACTGCAGCCCTCCAGGAACTGAGTTTGAGACCATTGCTTTACAACCATTATAAAAGTATGTTGTGTATACAAGTACAAATAGGAGTAGTATAAATAAAATTCACACATACTACATCCATCACCTTGTAATTATCCCATTATGGCGTACCTGTGTAAGTTATGTCACTTTACTTTCATTCATAATTTCTTTCCCATGCCCTCATGCCCTAGTTCTCTGGAAGCACAGTTTAGAATCTCTGCAGAAGCAGTAGGTCATCCAGGTAATTCTCGCCTACTGTTTTTCCAATACTATTTACTAGGGAAGCTTGCGATTTTGTATGCATCGATAGTCTGTGATTACTACAAAATGTCCAGACATGTGTGATGGAATACACTGAAATGAAACTCCAGGAAAATCTTCCTCCAGGAGCGGGTTTCAAGTCCCTTAAAACAGCACAACATGGTAAACAGGCTGAGTTTCTTTCCCAGATGGCCAGCATAGGTGTAAGGTGGTGCAATAAAAGTGCAATTTGAGCCTGCCAGTCTCAAGAGTCTGGATCCGAAGCTCTTTCTTTTAAACAAGCCACAGTTTGTTTATATGTGTACATTTACACCTAAAGGCCAGCGTGTATATCAAATAAGAAACTCTGTCATGGCAACTTTACTTATTATTTATGACCACAAGTAGTGCAGAAGTCAGCCAACCATACAGGAAATGTAAGGTGGTCTGCAACTTTAGGCATACGATAAACGAAAGAGTCATTGCAATATATAGATCTCAATCTCAAGCTAGTTTTACTAAACTAGCTACTCATGAAAAAGCAGATATAGATAACTTGCTTTGATTTTCCTCCTTCATAATAAAAGTCCTCCAACATGGCAGTCCAACAAAAAGAAATAAAGAGAGTCCGTTCTAGTCAACACACACTAATAAATGTAGTGGAATGATATCAAAGGCAGATTGTTATTCACATTTACAGCTGGTGTTTGCACTGAAGTTCTTTCGGAGGAGGAAAAAATGGGCACATGCTATGAAGCTACTGTCACTAAAAGATAAACAAAGCCAGCGAGAGCCCTGTAAACCTGAGAGGTCCTTACAATGTCAAGCGATTACAGGGAACTTTATAGTGCTTGAAATCTACGCCTCCGCTCATTGTAGCAAATTACCTTTCACTTTCTTGCTTCCTCTCTCTCTCTCCTGGCCTTTCTTTTGATCTACGTTTTCCTGACGCCTTCCAGGTATGCCCTTTAAAATTGGAAAAACAAGAAAAAAACTGAAGGACTGTTAGGTTGCCAGGGAGTTTTGCATCCTTCCTTGATTTTCACACAAAGGCAATCAGGAGAGATGCTGGGGGTGTAGATGTATGAGGTGAGACAGACGGACGAAAGCAGATGTTGGAGAGATAAGAGTGGCAGTAAACCGCCTGACAGCAAAGAGCAACTCTTCTCTATGCTAAATAGGGAATTAGACAGTTGCCCCCTGAGAGCCTCTTTACCATCTCATTTTCATTCACCCTCTCATGCACATCTATTAGTGAATCCTTCCTTAAGGCTCAGGTTGTTCTAGTACAAGAGCGTGTTCTGCTGTCATTTAACCAAGGATTATTAGAGGAAGTTTATTCGAGAAAATATTAAAGTTTAATTCGCTTTTATTTTATTTGTTCCCCCAGAAATGTATCCTACTAAATGTGAACTAAAGCCAATTTTCCACTGTGTAGTACGGAATGGTTCAGGTTGCATTTCCACATTAGTTTAGTACTGCTTAAAGCAGGGGTCACCAACCTTGGTCCTGGAGGGCCGGTGTCTCTCCAGGGTCTAGCTCCAACATGCCTCAACATACTTGCCTGGTTGTTTCAAGTATACCTAGTAAGACCTTGATTAGCTTGTTCAGGTGTGTTTGATTAGGGTTGGAGCTAAAATCTGCAGGACACCTGCCCTCCAGGAACAAGTTTGATGACCCCTGGCTTAAAGTGAGTGGGATAACCGCTAGATTCGCTGCCTCTACTGTGATTGTAGTTTTGTCAACACATAGTTTTCCCTTCCAGATCACCCAGCTCTGGCTGGATCCGGCAGCTAGCTCTCTGCAACTCACATGGTCGCCCATTGAAGCCAAGCAGGGCTGCGCCCAGTCAATACCTGGATGGGAGACCACATGGGAAAGCTAGGTAGCTGCCGGAAGTAATATTAGTGAGGCCAACAGGGGGCACCCAATCTGCGGTCTGTGTGGGTCCTAATGCCATAATATAGGGACAGGGACTCTATACTGCTCAGTGAGCGCGTCTTTTGCATAAGATGTTAAACCGAGGGCCAGACTCTCTGTGGTCATTAAATCCTAGGATGTCCTTCGAAAAAGAGCAGGGGTTTCACCCCGGCATCCAGGCCAAATTTGCCCACTGGCCTCTGTCCATTATGGCCTCATAACCCTCCCCATATCATAACTGGCTGTCATTAGTCTGTCTACTCTTCACCAATCAGCTGGTGTGTGGTGTGCGGTTCGGCTCAAAATGGCTGCCGTGACATCATCCAGGTGGATGCTGCACACTGGTGGTAGATGAGCAGATTCAATCTATGTGTAAAGCAGATTGAGTGTCCAAAAAAAGCTAAATATAAAATGTAAGGAATTATTATTATTATCCACTTCTCAACTAACAAGTTGAAGAACATCTGGACCTCTTCTACTGACCACGGTGTTGCCATTTCAAATGTATTTTTCTTGGCGGTATAAAAACAACTAACAATACAGCTGTGGCTGCTACTGACTATTTCAATACAGCAGGATTGGTGTCTCATGCCAAATAAAATGATGCTGGTATTGAATGATTCCCTATGATCAATCGGGAATCAGCCATGTCACATTTTGGTAATGGTACAGCTTGCTTGGAACCTCACTTGAGGTGGCCCATAAAAAAGCTCAAGGTACAGAACACAGTGAAAAATGCTATCTTATGCTTTATATGTTTGTTAGCACATATTTTTTTGCATTGATATTTAATGTCTCGTTCAAATACACTATGAACAGCAGCTACGCTAATTGTTTTCTTTGTCCTCTATTTCCACCTGGGGATACTCACCCCGAGGCCTCTCGAAATTGAACAGCGCCATTAATGTGATCCAAATCCTGTGAAGAGATAATGCCAACCATAGAGGACTTCTAGAGGTCTCCATAACCCTAGACCAGGCGGTATCCAGAGCACATGCTGTGGCGGTCGTGGAAGAGTGGAGAGCATGAGACTGATTCCTGAAAGACCCAGTGACAGATGAGATGTTGGACGTCTAGTGTTCTCCCAGGCGCCTACACTGCAGCCCAAGAAGTTTAGCCAAAGGAGAAATGGTTGTGCTCAACTAATCCTGGTTTCTCTCAAGGTTTTCACTTTCGCCAATTGGTGATGTTTTGTTTCTTGCCACGGTTGCCACTGGCTTACTTGGTTTGGAACTTAGGAGCTGCGCATTAATGGATTTGCTCTTCATTGTTTGGACTTTCAGCAGTATCAATTAGACCACACTAAACTGAACTAAACTGAACTCTGAAAACTGGACTGACACAGAAATTTCAATTTACGCAAACTTCTATGTTATGCTGCTTTGACACAATCTACATTGTAAAAGCGCTATGGATATAAAGAGGAATTGAAAAGCCCCCAAAGTAAACTGTACCAATCTGAACCGTTCCTTACCATGCAGGGGAAAAGCACTTCAACTAGCCTAGCTAGATCTACTCAAATTCCAACAAAAGTTTTCAGAAACCCGAATTCGAATCTAAATGTTTGTGTATCTCTGACCACAATCTCAGCTCGCATAACAGCCTTTACTTACTGACATATGATCCTGACAATCCCCATAAGAAGCGCGAGCGGTCGATTGGTTGAGGTTTTCAGAAGAGGAAAGGTGTTTTTATGACACCCACCCCCTTCGTCATTAGTCCTGTACAGTAAAGAGCTCTGATTACATTACTGGTCACTGGATAGTACTTACCACTCTGTGCCCTCACAGAAAAAACCTACCCACACTCTTACTTGAGAATTACCCACATAGCACTAAGATAAGCTAAGTGTTTGCCCACTGGCCAAGCGGTTATGCAATTTCTTGTTAGGAAAGTGTGCAAGGGTAAACCTAAAACCGTCACAGAAACAAAGATCTACAACAAACAGCTTCTAGCACATCCATTCATGCTTGAAATATTGATTCTGAGCAAGATTGCAAAATGTATGTCTGAATATTTAGCTTTGAATGACAGAATTGTTGATGTCTACATCCTATTAAGAGCACTTGATCCACACTGGATATTTATATACGATTCAGCGAACCACAGTGCAGTGTACTGATGCAAGGCCGCACAATCAGATTGCCCTGAAAAGAAATTTGATATGGGCTTGGTGAGTCAATACAAGACAGCATTAGTCTGCGACTAACACTAAAGCTGCATGTTAGCGTACACCTTGACAACAACTCTGTTTAAACCTGAGAGGCTAACAGCCAGTCCTCCTGACGCAAGGTGTAAGTGTCGACCAGCTGGCTGCAATATTTCACAGATCACACGTAAATGAAGGGAGTGTGTGTCAGAGTGGGCGCATTTCAGCAGACTGAATTGGAACTTCCTGAAGAAAAAACCCTAGCGTTTCCACAGCAACTCCATGGTGACTGGGAAAAGTGTGAGGTCATATGTGCTGTGAATGCCATCTTTTTACTCGCTGTCTGAAAGCAGCTTGCCCTCGGTGTTTGTCTTGAGCGGCGCGTGGAACACTTCAGTCTGAATCTGCATGCCTTTGTGGAGTCGCCACAGCAATTTGCTAGTGAATCAAATATTTGGGGAGCTCGTGTCTGCTATTGTGTGAGAGAGATTTAAACCACATTAAATCGAACCTTTTATTTCTTGCTCTGAATAATAAGAGGGAATCCTCGAGGAAAGCCTGGACGGGGTTTCTGCAGGTTTCACAAAGTTAAATTTAAGACTTTAAGACATTTTTAAGACCATTATGAATTAAATTTTAGACTTATACAGGGCTAAATGCTGAAGTATTTTTTCCCGAGTTGGAAAAGATTTTCACTTATTATTATTATTATTATTATTATTATTATTATTATTATTATTATTATTATTATTATTATTATAACTAAACTTAAGTGAATGTAATTTAATAATGCAAAAATAATAACTTACTAATAAAAAATATAGGTCGGGTCAGTATCCTTAGTGGTAAATAAATGAAGACCTTTTAAGCAAATGTTACTGTAAGGAAAGTAGTTAAATGCTATTTTTTTTTTTTTTTTTAAAGTTAAGTTTAATTGAGGTTTGGATTTTTGGTGATTGTAAAAGCTGATTTATACTTCTGTGTGAAGCACACACGTATGCTCCGGCGCAGCCTGCGCATGGACGCATAGCCCTCGCCGTGGTAGCCACCGATGCGCACTGCTCGAAAAATGTAACTACACATCGCAACACCGCGTAACCCAAGCTCTGTGATTGGTTGGCTTGGTAGCGCTGATGAGCATGGGCGGGACCGAGGGCCGAGCAAAACCATTGGAGTGAGTGTTTACAAGTGTGGAGTCCCGCACAGGAGGTCTAAATGGGAAGTTTTGTTTAGTGTTTACCTTATGATGAAAGTTGTTTCACGTCCCCCCGGCGCCCGCCTCAAATTGAGTGAGATTTCGAGCTACTTCTACAATAAGGTAGCATTCAGAAAAGACAAAACACCAGCAAAGAAACTCGACACAAAAGAACATAAAAACCTCCCTGCCAGCTAGCATTTCGAAAGTGTTATTGCAGAGCAACACAAACAGCGCGCGAAAGTATAAATGCACAGCAATGCGCAAGGCAGGCGCCGTGGGTCATGCCGATGACTCAACGCAGAAGTTTAAACTAGGCTTAAAGTTATAATGGTCAGATTGGGTAGCTATACGTGAACAAAGAAAAAATTAAGAACTGTTAAAACAAGATTTAAGATCTACAACACAATATTTCAGTAGATTTAAAACTTTTTCAGGCATAACGTTTATCTTTTGAGATTTAAGACATTAAGACTTTTTAAGACCCCGCGGATACCCTGCTGGAGATTCTGGCACTAAGGGATCCTGCCTATAGATTAAATCTCAGTTATTCTTCTCTTTTAACTCATACTTCCTCTAAATTGAAGAAATGACTAACCAAGAGTGCAGCGCTATCAAGAAAAATCCATTTCTCAGCTCAGAACTTGAAATCTGATACATTTTGAGATATGGTCCACTGGAAATCAGTGGATTACTGCAGCCCTCATGGACTGCAGAACAGCTCTATATCTTCTTACTGCACTCTACAGCTGTCCCTCTGTTTTATTAAAACCATTAGGTTGCCCAGAGCTCTTTTATTTCCCACAGTGTTGAGTAGTTTTTTTGTGTAACCCACTGTTGGGGTAGCTTTAACTGACAGTAGAAATTATGCATTCCTTCACAAACTACTTCAACAGCTTGAGCTACAGAAAACCACTTCAGGTCTGCAGTCTCGGTTGTCAACTGCCATTTTGTCTCCTGTACAGTGTTAAAACTTCCTGAGGTCTTGGTTTGTGCCTGTGTGTATGGTTTACAAGAACAGACATTTGTATAATGACATGGGTATAACCAAGGTATTACAAAATAGTTGAGGATGGATGGATGGATGGATGGATGGATGGATGGATGGATGGATGGATGGATGGATGGATGGATGGATGGATGGATGGATGGATGGATGGATGGATGGATGGATGGATGGATGGATGGATGGATGGATGGATGGATGGATGGATGGATGGATGGATGGATGGATGGATGGATGGATGGATGGATGGATGGATGGATGGATGGATGGATGGATGGATGGATGGATGGATGGATGGATGGATTCATTCATTCATTCATTGAATGAATGATTAAATGAATGAATGAACTAACGAACGAACGAACTAATTAATTAATTAATTAATTAAAGAAAAGTCAATATATGCACGCCTTGTCATTGTCTTTCATCACATGCAATGTGCGTATATGAACCACGAGTGAGACGAAGAAAATTAAAGCACACAAGCATAAAGTTAAATTAAACACTCAAGACATAATCCTTAAAATAATGACATATAAGAATTACAGCAGAACATTAATTAAATGCATATTTTAAAAATGGTATTTTTTCCTGGTATTTTTTATTTGACGAAATAAAATAAAGAACATATGATGGGGGGGGGGAAACAGCTCATTAAAAAGGATTCAGTCAGTGCTTTCATTTTGTAATCTAAATTTGTCATTTAAGTGAAAAATATCTAGAGCAGGCCTATTTATTTTATCTTTTTATTTAGTTTGTTCTGTTTTTCTATGCTGTTGGAAGCACTGCAGGAGCGTGAAAATGCTCTGTTGTTAATATGTTTGCATGTTAAAACAAATTGGTATTTTAAAATGCAATATTTAATGTGTCAGATACAAAAGACTCGTCAATCATTTTTTTACTTAAATAATACTTTAATATTATTGAATTATTTTATTCTGACCAGTTAACGGTTCATTTTCGGTAAACAAGTGGCAGTTGTCAAAATTAAACGAAATGAGCATCCCTAGTTCTTATTTATATCAGCAGATGACCCAACTTTTATAACTCTATTTTCCACATTTACCGTCTCGGTTTTAAAATGCATGTCTTTGTATATGCAAGTCTGGTGGTTTATCAGTTGCCAAGGAGACCTGCAGTGATGTTTTACACCAGTGTGACCCTCACACGCGCTGTGCTCTGTCTACTAAACCCCTCTGAGAATTAACTGTTAGTGCCATTAATGAGTGTGTGGGGCTTTTCTTTTGTTTTGCTTTGTCTTATCTCCCTTGTGACCGTCAAAGAATAATGCACTGAAAATGCTGTGTTTGTATATGCTAGAGCTGGCAGGAATATACCTATTAATAAACAAACTAGTCAAGCCAACTCCGGAACAGTCCTCTGCATCTGCATTTCTATTTACAGGAGCTTAAGGACTTACTTTGACGGTAAAATTAACCTTGCGTCATGCCCAAGACATTCAAATTAGGGATGTGCTTTAAAAATGTTTACAGGCCATTAGATGCTTTAAATGATAAATACTATATGCCATGCCAAAATGACTCGCGGTAAAAAATGCATTAGGCTTGCAAAAACGGAAAGAGTGTGTTTATTCATTTCACTGTGGTAGTGGGAAACCCGTATCACTGACAGCACATTACTGGTGCAGGACTGCAAATCTCCTGCTCAAGAGCTGAGGCTGACAGACTGATCCACAGCGCAAACTCCCTCATCAAACACACGCTTTCCCTCAAGACTCCGTTGACAAACAACACACACAACCGTGCCTTAACCCCTTACAGCAATGCAGAAACTTACAAGTAACCCTTCACATTCATCCTAGCAATTGCAATGCCTGGTTTCGATCACAGATAGGGTTCACTGAACGGTCATGGGGTGAGGAGGAGGGGGGGGGGGGGGGGGATAGGGGTTAACAAATGAACGCACCATCAGACAAATTGATTATTTTATGTGCAGGTAGTCTAATTTATAACCAGCTTGACAATGACCTATACAGTGTGGCATACTGACATGACCGTATAAGCTCTTTGATAATGTTACTATATACCTGCAACCATTAGAGTATCATAAATGAAATGGAGTAAAGCAGAATGTGTGCCAAACAATTAAAGACCACAGACACCACCATAAGGTTACACTTAAAATACAGACAAGATATTGGCTATAATTACTATAAACATCAAATAATGCGTAGTCAAACATGGGGGTGATTCTTAGATTGTCCTTTGGGGGGCTGGAGTTGGGGAGGGGTGGTCATGGACTAGAGTGAGGACCGGGGGGGTTAAGGCTGATTTATACTTCTGTGTCAAGCGCAGCCTTCACGTGGTCTCATAGCCCTCACCGTGGCTAATGTCGACGCACCTCTCAAAAAAAATTAACTACACGTCGCAACGCGTGTAGCGCAAGCTCTCCCTGCTGAAAAAAACAGCTTAAACCAGCCTAGGCTGGTTGGCTGGTTTTAGCAGGTCAACCAGGCTGGTTTTAGAGGGG
>NC_141033.1:4797500-4857500 GCF_052040795.2 Danio rerio
AATAATAAAACCACCCTGTTTGTCTCATCGTCAATTAAAAGCTCTATCCTTGCGTGATGCCTTGAGACTGCTTAGAGGTAAATGAGAATGCTAATGAGCACCTTGTGCCCTAGCCACAATTTTAATCCTTTACAACAAAAGACTTCTCACATTGAGTTCATAAAGTAAGCTACGTCCATTGTCAAATACTGGCTAATTTCCGACTGTGTATGTTTTCAATGTGTTGTAATCCCCTAATTGTCTAAATGGCAATTAGAATGAGTGCTCACAAGAAGACGGAAGAATCAAAACATTTTCAGACACAGGATGTTTTGATTTATACTGTGCACAAAATTCAGGCGCTAACTAAGCTATGTTAAGCCCATTCATTCACTCATTTTCCTTCGGCTTAGTCTCCATTTCAGAAATCGCCACAGCGGAATAAACCGTCTACTATTCCAGTATATGTTTTACACATTGGATGCCCTTCCAGCCAAAGCACCAGGAGGAAACCAGCACAAACATGGGGAGAACATGCAAACTAAGGTCCCGTTTACACTAGTGCGATCAAAAATGATCCGCGTCCACACTAGCATTTCTGAACATATCTCCGTCCACACTACACCACCAAAAACGTATATCACGTGAGCATTCGCGCACTCTGGGCATGCGTGTTCTAGTATAAACAGGAAGCATGTGTCTCACTCGGCATTTGGTTATTGTTAGTCAACAAACGCCGGTTGAACAATGAACGCGATGGCAAAGAAAGCAAGAGAGGTATTTTTGTGGACAGACAGCGAGGTCGAGTTGTTACTAAAAGTAACAAATGAATAACTGCACAATGGCGCCTAAAACAGACAATTGTGCAAACAACGCTCCCATTTCTGTGTGCATGTTGTTGTTTACAGTGAAGGCTGGTCTGCTGTCTTCTGGTAGCGTTAAAGCCATGTGTTATAGTCATGTGATAAGGGCTTGACGAATAAGGGAAAGATACGCAATGACACAAAAGCCCCAATCAGGTAGCGAATCTCAGCAGCCCCGCCTCCGTTTTCAGATGTCTCCATTTTCCCTCATCCACACTGAGACGGAGCAGCAGCTTTTCAGAATGAAAACGGCCTCTTCAGCATTTCCATGCATTCTCCATTTTCGGCGCTCTAAAACTCTGGTGTAGTGTGGACGGATGGTGTAACCGTAGCAAAACTTATGCGTTCCCTGCTGAAAAATCCAGCTTAAAACAGCCTAGGTTTTAGCTGGTCGACCAGGCTGGTTTTAGTGGGGTTTTGGCTATTTCCAGGCTGGTTTCCAGCCATTTCCAGCCTGGTCTTAGCTGGTCAGGCTGGGAGATGACCAGCTAAAACCAGGCTGGTCAAGCTGGATTTAGCTGGTCATTTTCCAGCCTGACCAGCTAAGACCAGGCTGGAAATGGCTGGAAACCAGCCTGGAAATGGCCAAAACCCCTCTAAAACCAGCCTGGTTGACCAGCTAAAACCAGCCAACCAGGCTGGTTTAAGCTGGATTTTTCAGCAGGGTTTTCAAACTAAAACACAGTAGTGTAAACGGTCTTAAACAGAAATGCTCACTGGCCCAGCCAGGACTCAAATCAGCGACCTTTCTGCAGTGAGGTGACAGTGCTAACCACTGAGCCAACATGCCACCCTTTCTTTTCATATTAAAAGGTATAAAATATTGCATAACCAAGTTTAAAAGAGATTTTTGAAAAATGATATGAGAACACCGCTTGAAGCAGCATACTGCGCACGAGAACCATCCAACAGATGTTAAAATGTCTCTGGCACATTAATTTTTGTCTCTCACAAGTTTGGCACGGTTTCAGTTGTGCTCAAATCATTAAACCATAATTCATTGCGATGAACTGCAGTATTTATTATATCAAGGGGTACTAGTGGGCACTACCCAATTAGCTAACCAATTATGCCAGCTGACTCCAAACAACTAGATTTTGCTAAAGGATTCCCAATGTACTAACTGTTAGTGGCTGCTATTCCTACCTGGAGCTTGCCAAATAAGAACAGGAGCTCCATATGAACATAAACAACAGTAACTGAGTAAATCAGAATTGGGATTGGGCCTTATTTGTGTTGTTTGTCTCTCTATTTTTTTACCCCAATCCCTTCCCCTTGGCCCTTGAAACAGAGTGTGAAGGGGCTTCAATGGATTTTTTAATAATTTTTTTTTCAAAGCATGACGGTAAAACATAAACATGAATATTCTTCAATAACTATATAAAAAGAGACATAATTGCAATGAAATTCATAGGACGATTCTCGAAAACAACTTTAAAGACGTCAACCTCTGTTCCACTACCCTACAGCCTAAAACCAATACATGGTATGGTTCAATACAGTTCCACACAGCTCAGCTGGTTTCAGTTCAGTTTTAGCTTTCACTGCTATTTTAATACAGCTTAAAGTGGGTGGGATGATCATTACACTTTTCATTCTGGGTCATCCCATCCAGCTCTCGCTGGATTGATTCCTTTGCTACCAATGAGAGAAAAGTCTGGACCTATTCTACTAACCACAATGCTGCCATTTCAGGTGACTATGCATTCATATTAAAAATATTTACTCCTCTGAACAATAAAGCAGTGGCTGCTGCTGAATATTTGAATATTAGCCGGTAAAATATTGTGTGGCTTGTTTCATACGCAAACAAGTATCTGCATCTGAAAAGGTGTAAACCAAATGGCCTACAGCTACTCATAGGTGTAACCCAACCGAAAGAAATGCCTTCCTGCAGGACGTTCCAGTTGGGTTATCTCTGAGGTGGGGGCATGTCCTTTGTTCTAACAAAAGTACCGTCCTACAGGCAGTACTTTGGGTTCAGAGTCTTGAAAGACGATGAGATGACATCACTGCTGAATAACTTTACTGCACTACCTTCATTAAACTCTTCTACCCGTGAGAACTTTTTTTGGTTAGCGTACTTATTTTATGTATTAGAGCTATTTAACAAATTGGCAAGCCTTGCAAGAACAGTTACGCCAAATCCAACAGGTTTGGTGTCGTGTCACAAATTCAATGACACTAGACCTAACCAATCACCTAGGCAATTCACTCACTATCCTTCCGCTTTAGTCCCTGGTTTATTAAGGGTGCGCCACAGTGGAATGAACTGCCAATTACTCTGGCATGCTGGGAAACACCCATACACTCTTTCATTCACTATGGGCAATTTAGTTTACCCAATTCACCTACACCACATGCATTTAGACTGTGGGGGAAACCGGATCAACCAGAAGTAACCCACACAAACACTGGGAGAACTCCTCGCTCACCCTAATAGAAACGTTTTACAAGACATTGATGAGGAGTTATTAAAAAAAAAACATACGTACGTTTATTAGGATTTGTTTTGTATTATATTTATTATTTGCATCGATTTACAAAAAAAAAAAAAAAAAAAGTTAATGCGTTTCTTTTGGCTGCGATTGAGTCTTATAAATTCCCCCAGGGTATGGTCGAACCAGTTGTGTGTAAGTTCTTGTTTAAACTGGAATGAAAAATCCAAAGTAGAGGCTTAGTAACTACTAGTAAGTAAGCAATGTATATTCATATAGCGCATTTATTGTGTATGGCCATAGACCCAAAGCGATTCACAATCATGCAAGGCGGGTCTCCTCAATCCACCACCAGCGTGTGGTATCCATTTGGATGATGCAGCGGCTGCCACAGGACAACAGTGCGCCAGTGCGATCACCACACCAGATATAGAAGGAGTGGAGAGACAGTGATGGAGCCAATTCGGTGGATGGGGAAGGCAATGATGGGTAAGGGGTAATGGGTTATTGAGAGAATTTGGCCAGGATACCAGGGTTACACCCCTACACTTTACAACAGTGGTCACCAAGCTCGTTTCTGGAGGACCGGTGTCCAGCAGATTTTAGCTCCAACCCTAATCAAACACACCTGATCAAGCTAATCAAGGTCTTACTAGGTATACTTAAAACATCCTGGCAGGTGTGTTGAGGCAAGTTGGAGCTAAACCGTGCAGGGACACCGGACCTCCTGGACCGAGATTGGTAAGCCCTGCTTTACAAGAAGTGCAATGGGATTTTAAATGACAACAATGTGTCAGGATCTCAGGTCAACATCTCATCCTATAGACAGCGCTCACTGACAGTACAGTGTCACTTCGCTTTACTTTACTGGGGCATTAGGACGCACACAGACTGCAGGTTGAGCGCCCTCTGCTGGCCTCACTAACATCATTTCCAACAGCAACCTAGCTTTACCATGTGGTCTCTCATTCAGGTACTCACCGGGCTCAACCCTGCTTGGCTTCAGTGAGTAACCGGTATTGGGCTGAAGGGTGAGTATTGGGTAACCGGTATTGGGCTCTGGCTAACTAGTTTGTAACTAAATTAGTCATGTTCTTAAGGTAGAACGTAGTTAGTAGTTCACAAGCTCCCAGTAAAGTCATGCACAGTCGCATTGAATGAACTAATATCCCATAAAAAGTGCTTCAAACTGCTTAATGTTGCATTCGTATACACTGCTCCAAGAAAACTACAACAAATGGAGTTGGCAACACAACTGTCCAGAGAAAATTTTATGAGAAATTAAATTTTTATAGTAGGCTACATTGCATTACAGTCAGTCACTATAGCAGATGACACACATACCTGCATCAGGACTTATGAATGCACGCGGAATACACATTAAATTAACTAAACATAGAAATTATTTTATGAGCCAACATATGAAAGAGGGAAGAGCAGGGAGAAAAACTCAATCTTAAAAAAATTCTCATTTTAAATGACGGATTCAAATAACACAAAGTACTTCTTGAAAGAAAATTATTATTTTTTAGTTAATAAACTATTCTTTCACAAACTGAAAAATGAATAAATAAATTGGAAGGACATTTGAAGGGGGTTGCACAGCAGACGTGCCGCAACATGCCACAACGCGCCATGGACTTTAAAATTGTATGCGTTTATTGTGCCATAAGTTCTCGGCTGTCCCCAGCGCCCAACTACGACTTAAAGGGGTTGACCCCCTTCAGGCTTAAGACTCTCCGAAGGGTGATCGTTCATTTTCATTGTTCTCCAGCCTTCGGCGTCTAGACCGCAGCTCTGCACAGTAAATTTGGCCAGAGGAGAAACGGTCATGCACAAACTGAGCCTGGTTTCTCTCAAGGTTTTAACTTTTGTCAATTCAATTCAATTCAGCTTTATTTGTATAGCGCTTTTACAATGTAGATTGTGTCAAAGCAGCTTCACATAAATGGTCATAGTGACTGGAACAGTGTGGTTCAGGTTTTAGTGTTTAAGTTCAGTTCAGTTCAGTTTAGCTCTGTTCAGTGTGATTTAATCATTACTGAGAGTTCAAACACTGAAGAGCAAATTCAACAAAAAGTCAATTGGTGAAGTTTTGTTCCTCGCCACTGGCCTACTTGGTTTGGGACTTGTGAAGCTGCACTAATGTATTCCCTCTTCAGTGTTTGGACTTTCAGCAGTGAAAATTAAACCACACTGAACTGAGCTAAACTGAACTTCCACTCTGAAAACTGCAGACACAGTTTCAATTTACTAGAACTTCTATGTTCAGCTGCTTTGACACAATCTACATTGCAAAAGCGCTACGGAAATAAAGATGAATTCAATTGAATTAAGTTGTACCTTGGCTACGTTTAAACTGATGCACTGCTGGGGTCTGTTCTTCGTACGTGGATTACTCAGTTAGCTGGATTTGGATGTTGACAATTTGAAACGATCGAGGATCGTTTGGTTCTTCAAAGCTGATCCGAGAGTTGTTGTCATAGCAACAGTTCTGGTAGATCAAACCTGCTCGGCAGCAGGCTCAATTCATATAAACAGGATTAGATCGGCTCAGTTCATGCAAAGAAATACTGAAAGTATGCACCAAATGCTGATATTTTCTTACAGTAGTAGTTAAATACACTTGGGAAAATAGTAACTTTCTTTTTAACTATATATATATATATATATATATATATATATATATATATATATATATATATATATATATATATATATATATATATATATAAAATATAATATAATATTTTATATATATATATATATATATATATATATATATATATATAATATAATATAATATTTTATATATATATATATATATATATATATATATATATATATATATATATATATATATATATAATATATATATATATATATAATATATATATATATATATATATATATATATATATATATATATATATATATATATATATATATATATATATATATAAAGTTAAAAATATATATATTATTAAAACTTGCAATCTGCACTCTGAAATAAAAGTACAAAGACTGCCACCTGGTGGTGCAAAGAGAAAACTTATTAATATGAACTTTTTAGATCACTTTAGAACAATTTGTGTATAATAGAAATGCACAATGTGACTTTTTTTAAAAGCAATAATACATTTATGCTGACATAAACATGTTTCGATATGTTAATATGACAGTGACTCGATGCTTCACAAAAGTTGCAGACACCTTTACCAATATCAAAATGCTTTTGTAAACATCCAGTTATTCTTTACACCGATTAAAAAAACGGCTAAATTAATAAAGAAAATCTTTTCTAAATGTAGAACTAAATACATGATGAATACTCTTGACACATGAAAGTGTAAAGCCTGCAGCTCACAACAAATGTGGAAGGTTATTGCGTGTCATATTTAATAAACGGTTTACTGCTAATTTGATGTAATTTTGCTCACATAGATAATTGAATATTAATCAGATGATGTCATTACGTTGATGTGCCGTCAGCCAATCGTTGCATTGCTGGTCATGATTTCGAGGATCGATAGATCTGTCCTTCACAACACACGCAGCGATCTCAGATCAGTTTATGCAGACATTCTAATCTGATTCGCGAACTTCTTTGAAGAACCAAATTAGCGAGAGATCAGTTATCAAGATTAAAAGAGCCAGGATCTGCCAAATCATCTTAGATCATTTAAGCGAGGTACGAAGAGTGGACCCTTGGTGCAACCTGCTCCAGGACCGGAATTGAGGCTGATTTATACTTCTGCCTCAAACAGCGCATAGCCCTTTGCCGTGGCCGTCACTGACGTGCACCTCTCAAAAAACTTAACTACCTGTCGCAACAACACGCAGCGCAAGCTCTGTGATTGGTCGGCTTGGTAGCGCTGACGAGTCGGGGCGGGACCGAGCGCCGCGCGAATGGCGCAAACCCAATGTAGCGATTGTTTACAAGTGTGGAGTCCCGTGAAGGAGCTCCGGATGGAAAGTTTTGTTTTATGTTCACCTCATAGTTAAAGTTGCTGCACGTCCGCCGGTTCCTGCCTCAAAATGAGCGAGTTTGAACCACTTGTACATCCCGGAAGTGTTCAGGAAAAGCAAAAAAGCAGCGAAGAAACTCGACACAGAGGAACATTTACACCTCACTGCCAACTAGCGTTTCGGATGTGTTAATGCAGACTAACAGAGACAGCGCGCAGAAGTATAAATGCACAGCCATGGGTTACGCCGGTTACTTGACACAGAAGTATAAATCAGGCTTTAGTTGTGTGAGAAAGAAGACTTGCAAATTGTGCAGTCCAGGGGGACTTCAGGAACGTGGTTGAGAACCATTGCACCAAGCCAATGCACAAAGCCATGTGAAAGCATATCTTTCGGTAGACCAAATCCGCACGTCATTGTCTAAGCTTTAGTTTTCCAATCTCCCATCCCCAGAGGAGGCCTGTGTTTGAGGCTACTTTGTTACGGTTAATAAAATCAAGTCCCAAAGGTTAACAGATCAGTTTGAAGGATAGGCCCCTTTCTCTTGTTTTTTTTTTCCAGAGAGGAAAATCCTTTCCTTATTCTTTTAATTTCTTCCTCTTCATGCCATCAGTCACCTTCCCGCAGAGCCTCATGCTCCCCAATATGCTTAGCTTTTGTGTAATTATATTGATTTCCTGTTGTGATACAGAGCTTAACTGAATGACAACAGAGTCCAGCTCCCCTCCCATTTCCTTTTCATTTAAACGAGGTGGAGGTCGAGGTGCAGACAGCCCACCAAGAGCTCTGCAAAAGGCCTGGCACGCATGTCAGATGGGAGCTCGCAAAAGCAACTGTCCTTGAAATGTCTGGGTCAAATACACCTGCACTTGCATTTCAACCACAAACGCAAACAAAAATCAGATAGCAAGTCACAGAGAAGCCTGTGGGTTTCCCCTTTGTCTATTGTATACTGTAGAAATAGGCAGTAGGGGTAATCGACTAGAAACACAACATGGCAGTTGTTCAGAGCTGGATTGTTTGTTTGTGGCATTCTCTGAACGCTCTCCGGTAAATCTGGCAGGGCGCTGATGTTGTTGGTAACTCATTACACCGTTAACACAGATTTCAGGTCATCAGGAGGATGCCCAGGCTTGTTTGTGCAATTTTAATTGCACTAATTAGCTAGTATAATATGCAACTAAAGATTTCCCTTAACCCCTCCGTTAATGATTATTCATCTTTAGGCACGCAACCTTTGTCACCGAATCCTCAATTGACTAAAACAGGTTCGATGAAGGTGACCTGCTGTGGATGTGTTTAAAGCCGTTTGCGTGCTTGAGTGGAGAGTACAACTTTAAACGGACAGTTCAGCTTACTCATCATTTTATTCACACTCATATCATTGCAAACAATCTAAAGCAGTGGTCCTCGACCACAAGGCTGCAGACCGGTACTGGTCAGTGGATCAATTGATACCCGGCCGGACAAGAAGTATTTTAGTTCATTTGTTATTGGAGTCTGAACGATCATTTATTTTTAAATATGACCGTATTCTCTAGCATACAACTCAGTCACTTGAGCGCCCAAATTTAACCCACAAGCAGCAAAAAGAGTAAGAAACAGATGTCTTTGGAATGTTTCTTTGCTAAGGGGAAAAGGCCCACGAACTGCCAAGGAACGGATTCGCAACCCATTTGTCAATAAATCAGGAGCCTGTCTGTGCAGAAAGATCAACTGCTGGAAATCAAAAACGACGGCGGGCTTTTAGGGGCCGTTCGCATCTCGTGTCTTTTCTAGAGTTAACACAAGTGCGTCATTTCCAATGGAGGTGTGTGTGTGGCTTGCGCGTACAAGCTGTGTGACGCGCTTGCGCCTTCCAGACGCACCCTGTTGAATGAATGCCACGAGGAGCGCACTGCAAGTTACGTGACAAGAACTGACCGTTCAGCTTGTATTGAATATACACATTCCGGTAGACCAATTGTCTTAGACAAACACAGAACACACAAACACTGCAGTGCTTTGTAGTTTTCTCCATAAATAAAACTTGTATCAGAGTGACAGCTTGTCATCCTCTGGGAAAATGGTTGATTGTCGCCTAGCCACCTATGAACCTCGGACCACACCATCCCCCCCTCCGTTCCGTGGTAAAATTGTCAAGCGTTGACTGGTCCATAGTGATAAAAAGGTTGAAGACCAATGATCTAAAGCAGGGAGCACCAATCTCGTTCCTGGACCAATCTCGTTCCTAGAACTTGCCTCAGCACACCTGCCTGGGTGTTTCAAGTATAGACCTTTTTCATGGCTGCTGCATGGAGGGCGCCATAGCGACCAGCATCTTCCGGTGGAATACTAAAAATTTCCGTTTACAGCGTGTACAACTGGTAATTTGCGCTTCGAAAATGGGTTTCAATAACGTTTTTAATGGATAACAGAGTGTTTTTGTGACACACAACTTAGAAATGTGTCTGTTAAAGCTGTTATAATCTGTCACATGTGGTTCAAGCGTGTCAGTAATACGAGAAAAACGTTCTCCTAGTTCACGTGTCTGCCGTGAGAAATACAGTGTGTGTGCGTTCCTGGCCTGTCAGCTGTTAGCTCTCAGAGAGAGTGAGAGAGAGAGAGAGAGAGAGAGAGAGAGAGAGAGAGAGAGAGAGAGAGAGAGAAAACTAGAGTACTGGCATGAAACTTAACAGGTAACTTATGAAAGTCGTGCAATTTACAAAAATGAGCAATAAAAGTCTGTTATTGATACTCTGCTGGCTGACTTGCTGTTCATTCTAATCGCGAGCCGTTTGTGTTTTATTTCGTGTGTTGTTTTTACCACGGTTTGTGTTCTTCTGTCATTTCGAAATGACACTAGCCTATATTTTCACTTTGTCACAGTTATTAAATCAGTGTGTCAGTGGGACAGTACAGGCTACGTGTGTGTGTCAAACATTTTGGTGAATTACATTAGTTTGGGCTGGTTATATATTTGAAACAAAGAGAAAATGTTGACTTTAGCGATGACGAGGCTTCATTTAAACTGCAGAAGATGCCGTCTGACAACGAGGGGAAAACGCCTCACAGCAGCTGTTTTCCATCATATTAGATCGCATTTCTTTAAATGATCAGTCCAGGAGATGCTGCTGATGGACAACAGTGTTAGTTCAAAGAGGATAAAAGCAGGTAAAATAGATTAAAACTATCGTTTCAAAGCTGTCCAAATGTGACTGTTTACACGCATCAGCTGCCGACCGGAAGTTCTTCGCATTCTCCTTGCGCATACACACAAAGCATAATGGGTAATTATGTGTTCCAAGAAAAAGGTCTATACCTAGTAAGACCTTGATTAGCTTGATCAGGTGTGTTTGATTTGGGTTGGAGCTAAAGTCTGCAGGACACCGGACCTCCAGGAACAAGTTTGGTGATCCCTGATCTAAAGGATATATTATAAAATAAAATTAATCACTTTAGTTCATATAATAACTATACTGATATAAATTACTGAGAAATTTAAGACGCAAACACAACGGTGCTTATGACCAGATGTTGAGACATAAATGCCATGTGACCAATCAAACTGTAAACTTTGAATTTGTGGTGTAACTACAGAATAAAAACAATCTTACATGTAAAATTAGCATTTTAGTCTATTTATTATGGAAAGTTTCATATGTCTTCAGAGTAGAATAGTGGATTTTACATCAACTGTACATACATTTTAGTCCAGATAGGTATAAGAATACATAGGTTATTCTTCAGTAATTCTTTTGTGCGGAAGAAAGTTATGAAGGCTGGCTAAATGTAACACTCTAACATGAATTATGTTCCATCCTTTTCTGCAAGATATAAGGGCAGAAGTCTTTCAGTCGATATGAACTTTTGGCAATGCAACAGATCCACCACAAAACCATCCAGGAAGGTGCCTAGTTAATACTTCTCCATTTATTTCCCCTAAATGACTAACTATCAAGTTAAACTTCCCCAACAGAGTGCGGTATTTTGTTGACATTGCTGTACTGTATGCCTCGCATACATTTTCAGCTGCAAACTAAACATAAGCCAGCAAATGTCAATGCCCTGTTAACCCAGCACATCGATCAACCTCTCGAAAGTTTAGAGTAGACCTCAGACTAACTGTAAGAAGCAAAGCACAACTCCTTTTTTGAACATCGAAGAATAAAAGTGCTTTAAAATAAACCAACATGTTTAGTTTCACATGAGCCGCTATGAAAAAAAACGGAGAGAGGCACTGGTGGAAGCATAGACAGTTGCTACACCCCTGTTATCAAGGAGCCTGGCAGCCATAAAACAACTGATAAGTGATGAGGGCTAGAAAATGCAAATGTTTAGTATTGTAATCTCACTGGAAACCTCAGTAGTATGCAAACATTAATGACACAATCAATCCTTTTCTTTCCTAGTCCTCTATATAGCCAGACTGTGAAATACTGATTTCTATATTTACTATATTTACATATGTGCAAAATCAAAACTTGCAGTGTTCATTTTGCTAGCCCACATCGCTATTATTCATTCATTCATTTTCTTGTCAGCTTAGTCCCTTTATTAATCCGGGGTCACCACAGCGGAATGAACCGCCAACTTATCCAGCACGTTTTTACGAAGTGGATGCACTTCCAGCCGCAACCAATCTCTGGGAAACATCCACACGCACACATACACACACACACTCATACACTACGGACAATTTAGCCTACATAATTCACCTGTACTGGAATGTGGGGAAAACCGGAGCACGCGGTAGAAACCCACGCGAACGCAGGGAGAACATGCAAACTCCACACAGAAATGCCATCTGAGCCGAGGTTCGAACCAGCGACCTTCTTGCTGTGAGGCAACAGCACTACCTACTGCGCCACTGCTTCGCCCACATTGCTACTACTCAGGTGAAAAGTTAATTCATGCAAAATAATCCACTGAAAATAATGTTTGTTTTGGTAATCTTCAAATCAAAGTCTGACCAGTTGCTTCCGCATTTGGACTGGCGGCCCTTCTCTAATGACAACAAAGCTCCGCCCCCTACTCAATATTCCATTTTAGTGGGAAGTGCATGAATATACTTAAATTACAGGTGTATACACTACCTGACAAAAGTCTTGTCGTTGATCGCAGTTTTAAGAGCAACAAATAATAACTTGACTTCTAGCTCATCATTTGGAAAAGTGGCAGAAGGTTGATTTTTCTGATGAATCATCTGTTGAACTGCATCCCAATCATCACAAACGCTACCGAAGACAAGGGTAAATTCTCCAGCAGAATAGCGCTCTCTCACACTTCAGCCTCCACATTAAAAGTTCCTGAAAGCAAAGAAGGTCAAGGTGCTCCAGGATTGGCCAGCCCAGTCACCAGACATGAACATTATTGAGCATGTATGGGGTCAGATGGAGGAGGAGGCGTTGAAGATGAATCCAAAGAATCTCTATGAGCTCTGGGAGTCCTGCAAGAACGCTTTCTTTGCCATTCCAGGTGACTTTTAATAAGTGATTTGAGTAATTGCAAAGATGTTTGGATGCAGTCCTCCAAGCTCATGATGGAGTCAGACACAATATTCATTCTGTCTCCACTGCAGCATGACTTTATATTCTATACTGGACATTATTTCTGTTGAGTGACAAGAGTTTTGTCTGAGCAAAGTCAGACCTTACTGTCCTCATTAATTCATTAAAAATCAAGGCATGATCACGTTTTATTTTGGTAAAATAACCGTAATCTAGAGGCCTTTGCCTTTCATATAAGCCCCTTCTGATGCCAAATAATCAACTAGAAGTCAAGTTATTATTTGTTGTTCCTAAAACCTGAATAGGTGATAAGACTTTTGTGTTATTTAATAAAACTGAACTTGAATACTGAGCGTTTTAATATCCACACTCCATCAGCAAACTCCAAAATGCTTCATTAAACTTTTCGGAGATCATCAATTCATCCCCTTCGGATTACCTCAGAACTTTATTCTAAGCAATCTGAATCTTGAATCTAAAAATTGCATTGAATTTTAGAATATTGATATCTGCAGTCCAGGAATTCAGAACAAAAATTGTTTTTTTTTTTTTTTTTAAATCTGTATTTTAAAAATACACATCAATAAAAATCTGCAAAAATTAATTTGTCTTAAATTTCAAATGTCTAATATTCAATTTAAAACAATCACAAATGGGATATCATGTACAGTTTTTAAAATAACACTTCCAACACTTTCTATAGTTTCATCATAGGCTTGAGACGACAACCATTTTTAAGGTATACCACGGTTTAGAAAAGTCCAGGTTTTGAAACCGTTCCTAAGGTATTTATAAAAAGATCTTTTATTTACATTTTTTTTTTTTTTAGGACAACAATATCTCCAGCAGAAAAAAAATCTCCAAAGAAGTCATTTTAAATTGTAAAGAAATCAGTGTTTTTAAAACAAATGAAGACAGCAAAGTCAATTATAGATTCAGATTATTCAGCCTGACGTGTTTACTGCTCTAAAATTTAACAAATTAAAATATATTATGTACAAAGGGGAAAAAGGTTTTATTTTTTACCCCAAAAAATGTATATTTTAGAGCAGTAATTTCAAAACCATGATACCATGAAATCATACTGTCAGAATCTTATACTGGCCTACGCCTAATCATATCATTAGCTCCATATATATCAGTCCAACTGATATCTCAGCTCGGATGACCTTGGTCTAAATGCTTAATTTAGCGAGCCGATGCAGATCCTCGATGGAGAGAGGAATTTGTTTTCCTGTCAAAAGCAAATGACATGGTGGTGCGTCCAATATTCACCAACCAATGAGAGGGCCGGGCTTTGTAACGGTGGCAGAATCTAGGGGAAACATCAGTGCAGAGGGGTAACCAACCGCCTCCTCATCCATCATCGTATTACTTTCACTGGCCTCCATTACTGCCTGCATTAAGCATGGCTTTCACCTACTGGCAACAGGAAAAGCGTACCAATCTGCCCTGGTGCCATAGAGGAGGTCCAGCTTTCATGTAAGGGCACTTATACTAAAAGCAACTCTAATAACCATCAATATTGCCACCTACAATGTTAAATACTGTCCTCTCCACACTCGAGAACCACCTCATTTTTGCCTACTTAAGGCTATTAAAGTGCAGATGGACCCGAAGATAGCCATGAGATGCGATATTGCAAATGTGGTCAAGTGAAAAGGTCTTTACAAAGAGCTTTACATTTAATATAATTGCTGCGATTTGACCAAAATTCAAGGACTCGGTTCTGAGACCAAGAGAACTGCCCACGCAGCGTTTTAAGTATTCATAGGCACATAAAATGTGCTTCAGTGAAGTCAGCTCATACTTTAGCCAAATTCTGCACTTTATAAGCCATTAAACAAGTCAGCCATAAGTTAGGTGAATACCAATGATACTAACTTGATCTGAAGTGGTGTTGTCATGACTGTTGGTAGGGATGTTTGATATTTGGGGGGAAAAATTACATTGTAAAATTTTATTTTTCAATGCATATACAGTTGAAGTCAGAATTATTAGCCCCCGTTCATTTTTTTTCCCCCGTTTTCTGATTAACAGAGAGCAGATTGTTTCAACACATTTCTAAACGTAATAGTTTAAATACCTCATCTCTAATAACTGATTTATTTTATCCACGGTGACAGTAAATAATGTTTGACTAGATATTTTCAAGACACTTCTATACAGCTTAAAGTGACATTTAAAGGCTTAACTAAGTTAATTAGGATAACTAGGCAGGTTAGGGTAATTAGGGAAGTCATTGTATAACGATGGTTTGTTCTGTAGACTATCGGGGGGGGGAAAATTGCCTAAAGGGGCTACTAATTTTGCCCTTAAAATAGTGTTTAAAAAATTAAAAACTGCTTTTATTCTAGCTGAAATAAAACAATTAAGACTTTCTCCAGAAGACAAAATATTATCAGACATGCTGTGAAAATTTCCTCACTTTGTTAAACATCATTTGGGAAATATTTAAAAATAGAAAAAAAAAATCTAATTATTTTAATAATTCTTACTTCAACTGTATAATATCAATACCAATTTATACTGAAATATCGAGTATCGTTTCAGCAGAATAAATAAATATCTTTATTTGGAAAGAATGAATAATTTTAGATTGATTGGAATTGTTTAGTAGGGGAGAACATCTACATTACATAAAATGAACCAAACATGAGCATTGACAACTAATTCAGTTAATCAATGATATTTTAATATACTGTTACCCGCCAACGTGGGTATATATATATTTATATGGTTCAATTATAATGATAGGGATATATAAAAAAAAATAAATAAATAAAAATATATATATATATATATATATATATATATTTTTTTTTTTTTTTTTTTTTTTTTGGTTGGTTGGTTGATTAATTTTGTGGCTAAAAGGTATCAGTTTAGGCACCGGTACCATTTTCAAAGTATCAATTTAGCACCGGTATCAAAAAAAACCCAAACAATACCCAACCCTACATATAAAGTATGATCTTATTATAAATCCCTGATCCGACCCAATACCTAAACTCAAGCTCACTATTAAAAAGCAGCTAATTAGACGTTTAAGCTAAGTCTTACTCAATGGATTATTAATAGCATGAATTGTACATTTAAATAAAGTGTGATCAATATTTTTTGGTTATACTCCTTGAAAGACACAGGGATCAAACTCGCAAGAATTTTCACCTACTCAAACGTTCGCAACAGTAACAGGCCAAAACTGCATCAAAGAATTGAGAATGATTAAAGGCACAGCTGTACCGAACCATAATCAGGTGCAGAAGTGTGCATGGATCATCTTTTTATCAGACACGGAGTAAGAGTATTGCATAATTTTGAGCATATTTTCCATCTCAGTTTGCCCTTACAGACATTATTCGAGGCTAAATAAATGACATGCTCTTCTTTTGAAACCTCCAATTAAAAGACTACTCGTTATACATCTTAAAAACAGGTCTAATCAGCATCGGTAAAGTGATTATTAGGAATGTTTGCAAACGCAAGTCAATTCAGGAGACGTGCAAAGCTCCATAAATCAACAAAAAAATAAGACATTCTTGAAGAATATGAGGCAGCGTGAGTGCTGAATGTTAATACAATTGCAATTGCAGTTCATATTTAATGTAATACAATCAATTAGAATTCACTGACGTTTTCATTAGAGTATTTATCCACTTATCCTGGACAAGTGTTAATGTCGGGTTCTTGACAACGATTAACAATCGAATATATGTCATAAGGGCCGCACAGTGGCTCAGCGGCTGCTCCAGTTTCCCCTAGAGTCCAAAGACATGCGCTATAGGTGAATTGAATAAACTAAATTGGCCGTAGTGTTTGAATGTGAGTGAGTGTGTATTAGTGTTTCCAAGTACTGGGTTGTGGCAAGAAGCACATCCGCTGCGTAAAACTTGGAATAGTTGGCGGTTCATTCCACCGTGGTGACCTCTGAAATAGAGACTAAGCTGAAGGAAAATGAATGAAAGAATATATGACATGACAACCGAATGAGGATAAACATTCAACTCAGAATGTTTGTTGACGATCTCAAATAGCTCACAGTCAAATCAGTACTTGCATAAATGGTTTAGGTCTATTGTAATCATCACCAAGCTCTGTTGTGGTAACAGTTGCCGTCAACATTATAAAGGTATTCATATGCTCTGCCACAGCAGAATCCGTCTTTCTTTCATGGAAGAGCTTTAATTTGTAGTCCTGTGTGTACAGTAGGGGAAATATGTACTGAATAAGTGCTGTTGTAAAGGTGCTGTTGACTTGAAATTTTCACCAGATGTTGATAACAGCCAAATAAATCCATAGAAGCAAAGAAACAAATCTAATTAGTTTAAAAATGAAGTTATGCGCTATAAAATTAAATGGCACAGGGAAACAGTATTGAACACATGAAGAAAGGAAGGTGTGGGAAGGCAGTGCAAGCCCAGACAGCAGATAAAATCTCTTCTTCTGCAACCCTTTGTCAGCGTAAATTAATAGCAACGTCTTCAGTCCAACATCTGCATTAGCAGGAGGATAAAGATGAAACCAGGGTGGACATTTCAGCAAGAAAAAGATCCAAAACACAGCCAAGAAAACTCTCAAATGCTTTCAGAGAAAGAAAATCAAACAGTAGAATGGCCAAGCCAATCCCCTGACTCAAATCCAATAGAAAATACAAAATAAGGCTCAAATTTGATGGACAAGACCCACAGAAGCATCAAGATTTCTACACTCTGTTGAACCCTGTGAATAACTCACACCTGAGCTATACATGTGACTTCTTTCTCCATATGAGAGGCGTCTTTAAGCTGCCATCACCAAAAATGCCTTTTATATAAAGTATTAAACACATTCAGTAGTTCAGGATTTGTGTTATTCCATTGTTAGTACACAAAACTTATTTTTCAGATTGTTTTAGGTTTGTATTGTTCGGGATTTTACCAAAATCTGGTTGAATTCCATAATCGCTAGCTCCTTTGGAAACATTATTCTCATGTAAAAATATGACATGTTCATTGCTTTTTTCCCCCACTGCATGTCTCCGTTTAATTTTTCTACCTTTGTGGATTTGCACCCTTCAGCTGGTCAGTGTTTGCTTTGGTTTAAGATTCTGACACGACAAATAATTCCATTTCTCCATCCACTTCTATATCTATTGTCCACCAACTGGACAGAATCCAAGTTTGAAGCCTGTGACCACTAGGCATGGGCCGGTATAAGATTCTGACGGTATGATACCCTTGGATAAAAATATCACAGTATCACGGTATTGTGATTACTGCTCTAAAATATATTCTTTTTAAATGTCTGGGTAAAAAACAACTTTTTCCTCTCTCTTTGAGAACAATATATTTTATTTTTTGAAAGATTTAAAATATTTTGGCAGCAGTAAACTTGTCAGGCTAAATAATGAAAATGAATCATCGACTTCTGCTGTCTTCATTAGTTTCAAAAAAAAAAAACGAACAAAAAAAGGGAAATAAAAAAAATCTTACACATACCTTAGGAACGGTATTACAGAAAATTTGGGCGATTTTAAAACCTTGATTTTTCCAAACCGCGGTATACCTTGAAAACGGTTATCATCCCATGCCTAGTGACCACCATTCACCACATATCATTCATTCATTCATTTTCTTGACGGCTTAGTTACCTTTATTAATCCAGGCTCGCCACAGCGGAATGAACCGCCAACTTATCCAGCAAGTTTTTAAGGCAGCGGATGCCCTTCCAGCCGCAACCCATCTCTGTGAAACATCCACACACGCACAGGACAATTTAGCCTACCCAATTCACCTGTACCGCATGTCTTTGGACTGTTGGGGAAACTGGAGCACCCGGAGGAAACCAACGCGAATGCATGGAGAACATGCAAACTCCACACAGAAACGCCAACTGAGCCAAGGTATGAACCAGCGACCCAGCTATCTTCTTGCTGTGAGGCGACAGCACTACCTACTGCGCCGCTGCTACGGCCTCACCACATATCAATTCAGATTAATTTCTAAAGCTTTTTAACAATGTCAACTGTCACAGCAGCTTTACGCAAATAACTAAAAAGCCATAAAAGTATTTCAAATTGTGCAACACATCCAGAAAATCAGGCAAAGAAGCAGTATAGTGATTGAAATCAAATGAAGTTGTAGATTAGATTAAGACTCATTTCAGCTTAATACGAATGTCAATGTTGAAGAACGATCCATTCAAATGCAGCTCCACCGACCCCAACCAAACAAATCACAGCAATCAGAATGGCAAGAAATCAAAACTTCAGTTGACCAAAATGGAGAACAAGTCTTGTGGGAAACCAGGAACCAACTCTCCTCTAGTCAAACAGAAACAAGGAGGAGCTGCGGTCTAAAGAAAAAGATGTTGACTTTGTGAACTACAAGAAAATGGTTTCAAATGAGGCGGTATACCAGTGTTTCTCAACCACGTTGGACCACAAACACTGCATTTTTTTTATGTCTCCTTTGTCTGTTACATCCGTTACATGTCTTTCAGTCTCTGCTGATGAGCTGATGATCTAAATTAGGTGTGTTTGGTAACAGAGACATGGAAAATGTGCAGAGCTGGTAGTTCTCCAGGAACGTGGTTGAGAAACACTGTGGTATACCAATCATGAACTTTTAGCTACTTAAAACAAACATTTTGCATTATTCGTGTAGTCTTCTGAAGAAAAACATTATATTATTAAAAATAAAGGCTTACATGGTTTTTTGTGTAAATTACAGGGGGGTTTGGGGGGATTAACCCCCCATTTAACACTGGATTCCCCTGAAGCCTGGTTTATACTCGACACGTCCGCCAGTTCGCTTGAGTGCGCATGGTAAATGTTACATCATTGTTGTGTTTGCGTAGGTTCGCTTTGGGTGCACACGACATTATTGCAGTGGGCGGAGCCCATGATTTTACATCAAAAACAAGATGTCTGGGGGAAATCAGCCCTTTAATAGTAAGAAATAGCTCTCTCTGATATACATCTTAAATATCAATAATTAAAAAAAATATAATACAAATAAACATTTGATCCCCTATAACGATTTATACCATTGTGAATGCATAATCGCACCAATCAATGCTAAACTGTAAAAATTATATGATCACCGAGTCATGACAACTTTTGTTTTTAGTTCATTGTAACTTATTAAACGAAGTTAATCATGTTCTAACTCAATATTTTAATTTACACAATCTAGTTTAAGTCAGTTTAATGAAATGCAAGTTCAGATGACTCAAAGTTAATTTAATTCAACTTAAAAATAAGGCAATTAGTACTTTTTAGTGTAGGAAAAATAATATTCAGCAGTCTAAAACTGGCAGTTCTAGAGCATCGATAGACATCTTAAGTATTTCCTTTCTTGCAAGAAAGGTGTTAATATCTGCATGTAGCCTACAAAAAAGAAAAACTAGACATATAATTTGTATAGTTTGAAATACAGTAACCTCTAAAATAGTCACTAAATATCCCTAAAAACACTGAAATTGCATACATTTTATTAATAACTTAAGCAGGTCGCACAACAGAAGCGCCGCGACACGGCGCACACATGACAGTTTAAAGTATCACACACCAGACGCGCACATTCGCACGATTTTTAACATGAACCTAATCAGATGGCGCTCTGTGGCGCAGCTAAAATATGAACTCCCTCCTGAGTCGTGACTGGGTGCCACCGACAGTCGCCGACTTGTGGTGCCGGTGTGTGTACCCTGATAGAAACCTATGTTTAGAATTCTAAAATGCATGGCGCTACGCGGCGCCGAGCGGCGCTTCTGGTGTGCCACCTGCTTTAGTCTCTGCACGATACTGCATCTTTCCGAGGGGCATGCGCTGAAAACAATTGAAAAGTTGGTTCTGGGGTTGGTGGACTGGTTGACGGTCGCGAACTGAAGACCAGGGGGCACTTTAGCTCATTTTGGAAGGATACTTTATAGCCATTTGTTTTACAAAATTACAATCAAATAAAAAAAGTTGACCCCCTGATCGTCAATGTATAATTCGCGCACTGCCTGAAGAATAACTGATACTTACATAAAAAATTAAATAAAAGAAACTGTATTTTAATTTTCACATGACAGCTCAGATTGATGACAAAAGAAGTGATGGCAAATGGAGTGGACCACGGAGTTCAGCAGGTGAGGCACTTCAGATATTAGTAGATTCTTTAGCAGTCTCTGTAATAGTCCACATTCGAAACACAGGCTTTTAGTGAACAGGTGAGTAAGCAGAAAGCCAACAACAGTCAAGTGCATATCTCAAGGGTCTGACATCAGAGCCGGGCTAAATATCTGACACCATGACTGGCATCTCAGCTTAATCCAGGAGGAAGTTGTTTTACAGTGACCCTCTCCAGTACTCGTGTCCAGCTAAGGTCCAAAGTGTTTTTTAGACACTCAAAGCCTTGTTATTTCTACTAAAGCGATCAGCCCTTAGGGAAAACGTGCTGTAGCAATTCGTTAAACACCTCGCAGCTGCGCTTTGGATGTTTCATGATAAAACAGCGCTTTGAGACTTGGTGCTCGGGCAGCGTCTGATGAACAGATGAAGCCAGTATGGCCCTGCTGTCATAGACCTGTCACTGCGGTATCTTAGTCTGACAGGTTTGTGCCAAGCACTGTAAGAGGCCACGCTTGCTCGGATTAGACTAGAGAACACGATAAATGCCAACACAGCCACAAATATTAATCTCCAGAGGGAAATAAACATGACCCAAGAGATTCAAGATCAGCCTTGGATTGCCTAATCCCTAAAAGGGCTTGGATGTCTCCTGGTGTGATACGTTGCCAATTTAAATATTATTGGGTACAAAGCTACAATTATTCATGACATATTCTCATCGAACAGCAAATTGTAAGCTAATTTTATCTTTACATCCATATGAAGTAAGGATGTAACAATATTGTAAATACCGTCATACCGTAATAGTAATTTTTTTCTAATTTTACCGTAGGCGCATGACTCAATAAAACTATATTTCTGAGAAAAGTTTGCTTAGGCGAATGAAGCGAACGGGAGGTAGCGGGAACTACAATTCCCATCAGCCTATGCGTGGCCATCATCCTTTACGGTCTGTTGTCACTACAGATCCAGTAATGCGGAAATGGAGTGTGTTGCTAGTAGCGGCCTAGCGGGGAAGAAAAAGAGCTGGAAATGATCGAACCTAAAGCGGGTTTTAAATCGGATGTGTGGAAGCATTTCGGTTTCTTTCTAAAAAGATACGAAAAAGGAGAAAAGGTGACAGACAGAAAAAAACGGTATGCAGGCACTGCCAGACTGTGGTGAAATATAAGTCGGGTAATACGACTAAAAACAGTCATGGGGTCTGCAGAACACAGCACACTTGTTAGATTGACGCAGACATTGACTTGTACCGCAAAGAGACCTCTATCTCACTCATGGCTTGTCCTGTCAAGTGGAGGAAAGACAATGCACAAACCACTGCTGTCAACCTGGGCTAAATCATATCTCTCTGTCCCAGAAACCTCAGTCCCAAATGAGGTTTTTTTTTTTCTGTTGCAGGGGACATGCCCAGACATCCCAGCTTTTACTAGATTATAGTTATATGATCATTTTCCTTAAAAAAACCCATCTCTATCTAAGTGAGTGAGTGATTAAATTTTGAATGTGATGAGTTTAACAATACTAAATTGAAACTTTATTTTTTTATATGGTTTAATAGTTTTTTGTTATTAAAATTTAAAAAAATGGAATTTCCTGTTTCGAAACTTACAGATGGCTAATTTGTATGTCATTGATATGTTCAGTGCTAAGGTAAAAAAACACTTTTGGCACTTTTTTTTTTGAGTCTTTTCATTAGTTTTGTTTTTCCTGTAAATTATTCAATAAATACCGTACCGTGCCATTCATACAGAGGTATTATCGTACCGTGAAATTCTGATACCGTTACATCCCTAATATGAAGTTGATATTTCAGGAGCAACCATAAGTTGGTGATAGCACCACAGTACTCTGTCGAATGAGTCAAATTAATGTAATGGATGTAGAAAATACCTTCACCAAAGCAATTTAATTCTATTTTAAATTGTTCACCATCATGTCATTCAAGTCTCAAAACTTTTGTTCATCTTTGTAACACAAATTCAGATATTTCAGATTAAAAGCTCTCAAGTCAGCGCCAATAGACTAGTGGTACTGTGCGCCGACAAATACCACTGATGTGTTTTTGGCGACCCGAGTTCGATTCCCTCTCTACTCCCATTGCTTTCCTGTCTGAAATCTTGAATGTCCTCTTATAATAAAGGTGAAAACCCCCTAAAAAAATGTACAATAATTTGAGAGCTCTCTGACTCTTCATAGACAGCAAGGGTCATGAGATGTTTAAAGTAGGGCTGCACGATACTGGAAAAATCTGACATTGCAATATTTTATTTTGCTGCAGTTTATATTGTGATATGCATGCAATTTTGGCGGAATAGGTCTATTTGGATTAAAATTATTAACTTTTATTGGAATAATCTTGTAGAGGAGTAAATCCAAGAAAATGCAAGAATAAATGAATAAGATAGAGCAAAGATAAAAATTAAATAAGTAGTCAAATATTCAGGTACAGTAACACGATACTATTATGATATTTTGCCCCTGATAATGACAGGTCATGATATCAGTGATATATCACAAGAAAACCATCCACAAAATATTTGTAAATGAAGGAGAAAAGTTATAAAATGTAGTTCCTTTAATTAAAAGCACATATATTTCTTAGAATTGACACATTGATATATGTTCGATCGGCCATTACGAGAAGTGCCAGCTTATGCATAATGGCTATTTTATCCTGCCTCTATTGAATAATCATTCTTTAATGCTGATCAACAATAACAATCCCAACTCCCCATAGCAGATGCTGTGATGTGACTATTGTGAATGCTCACATTGCAATGTCGATACTGAAATGATATATTGTGCAGCCCTGGTTCAAAGTCCAGAAAATGAAGCATAAACATTGTCAAAACATTCCATGTGACTTCAGTGGTTCAGGTGTAAGCATATGAAGCTCCAAGAACACTTTTGTACACCAGAAGAAAAAAAAAAATCGACTTTGACAACTTGAAGAGAAAACATTGACGAACAGAGTTTAATACGTGCAAAACAACGGGCACTAGAGTTAGCAACGCAACATGCAAACATATTATTCCCCAAAGTGAACGCGCATCAGTTGATGACAGAGCTAAAAAAAGAGGACAATAGAGAACTTTTTCTTTTAAAATGTTGGTGTACAAAAGCGTTCTTGGGCTTTGAATGATTATAGTTTTTTTTTTATTGCAATAATAACATTACATTACAACAAATACAGATACAAAACTGTAAGTATGGAACAATCAACAGAAATGTTACTTTTTGAAAAAAAGTGGAATGTAACAAATTTAGAACAAATATAATATATGTAAAACAAAATAAAGAGAACAACAGAGAGAGAGAAGAAGAAGAAAAAAAAAGAAATAATTAAGGGCACATGACAAAAATAAAACAAGTTATTGCAGAATATTAAATAAAGCACATATTTTAGAAGTTTTAAAAGCTTTCTTATTGTGAGAGTCTGTGATGGTATTTAAATAAAGAGCTAGTTCTTGTTTAAAATAAAAAAATTAGGCTTACAATGAGTATATTTGCATTTGTGTATAAAAAAACTTTCCAATAAATAAAATGAGGTTTATGCAAAAAGCTGAATTAAGGAATTATTTTCCTTTAATATAAAGCCCTAAAATAACATGCCGATAGCTTAAAGAAAAATCACCACAAACCTTTTGGACAATTAGAGAGTTTACATCAGACCAAAAAGATTTAACAGTGGGACATTCCCAAAACAAGTGAGCAACAGATTCAGAAGAGGTTTCACAGAAAGAGCAAGAGATGTCAATGTCATTTCTGAATTTTTGTAAAAATTGTTTAATGGGATAAAACCTGTGAATAATTTTAAAAGATATTTCTTTAATTTTATTTGTTGAAAAAAAAAAATTCTGGGGGAGCTACCAGACATACGACCATATGATTATAGTTTAACCGCTGAAGACCCATGGAATGTTTTGACAATGTTTTTGTTCCTTTTCTGAAGTTTGTAATCATATGAAGCTTCAAGAACCCTTTTGTGCATCAAAACAAAAACAAAAAAAAAAAAAAATCGACTTTGTTTGCCAATGCTTTCTCGTCCTTGTAAGGTTGTCAGAGTTTACTACGGGCAATACAACGGGCACTAGAGTTATCAGCGCAACATGTAACGTAAACGCACATCAATACAAACATGACAGAACTGAAAAGAGGACATTTTTGGTGTACAAACGTGTTCTTGGAGCTTCATATGATTGCAGTTCATCCACTGAAGACACATGAAATGTTCTGACAATGTTTTAAGCTCTTTTTTTGAACACTGAACATCAGAAAGCTCTTGGACTTGATCTAATATATCCTAAATTGTGTTCCAAACATAAAGAGAGGTGTCTGGTAATTGAAACGACATGTGGGCACATAATTAACAACAGAACTTTAATTTTTTAGGTGAACTAATCTTTTAAATTCATTCATTCATTTTATTTTAGGCTTTGTCCCTTTTTTAATCAGGGCTCACCACAGAGAAATGAACCGCCAACTTATCCAGTATATGTTTTACGCAGCGGATGCCTTTCCAGCTGCAACCCATCACTGATAAACACCCATACACACTTATTCATACACTACTGACAATTTAGCCTACCCAATTCACCTGTACCGCATGTCTTTGGACTTGTGGGGGAAACCGGAGCACCCGGAGGAAACCCACGCCAACACGGGGAGAACATGCAAACTCCACACAGAAGTGCCAACTGACCCAGCCGAGGCTTAAATTAGTGACCTTGCTGTGAGGTGACAGTGCTAACCACTGTGCTGCCATCTTTTAAATTAATTTAAAGAATTAACTTGAATCTGAATTGGTTGCTATTAAAATAATAGCCTCTATGAGTTGGGATTAAGCCGAAGGGGAGTGAGTATAGTCTAGCATAACCAAAGTAGCAGATTTTATGATGCCACTTTTCAAACGCTTCAGAAATACATCCATGTTGAACATACAATTCAGACTAGATGAATGTGAATTTGTGAAGTTGTGGATAAAAATCACTGGCACACACCGCCAGGAGCCTTTACAATGTCAATTTAAAACTTTAATAAGCAACTTCTTCACTTGGGAGAGGATTTCAGATGGCCCAAAGCTTGAAAATACCTTTCACAGAGATGTTGAATTTCTAGAATATGTTTTTTATATACAGTATATACATAGTTTATGTTTAAATACATAGTTATACATAGTTAAATGTTTAATATATATATATATATATATATATATATATATATATATATATATATATATATATATATATATATATATATATATATATATATATATATATATATATATATATATATATATATGGCGGTTCATTTCTCTGTGGTGAGCCCTGATTAAAAAAGGGACAAAGCCTAAAATAAAATGAATGAATTTAAAAGTTTAGTATATATATATATATATATATATATATATATATATATATATATATATATATATATATATATATATATATATATATATATATATATATATATAAATGGCGGTTCATTTCTCTGTGGTGAGCCCTGATTAAAAAAGGGACAAAGCCTAAAATAAAATGAATGAATTTAAAAGTTTAGTATATATATATATATATATATATATATATATATATATATATATATATATATATATATATATATATATATATATATATATATATTTGTCTCTTTACTGAGGGGTGCCATACAAATCCCTAGCACTGATGTGAACAAATACAATGAGCAAGTAAAGCAAAAAAACTAGTTACATAAGCTACATAAATATTACAGTAAGTTATTACCCACATGCTGTCAGTGTCCCTATGCTGTATTTTGTCCAAAAACACAAAATATGCTTTAATAATGAGGCCGGTAAAGTAAGGTACTTCACATACTAAGGCATTACCACAGCAGTTTGTTAATGAGTAAACCAGAAAGAACTTATCTTTCAATCTATGCTATGCTAGCTGCAAGAACGTCATGCTAGCATTGGTAAACAGATGCGTTTATGATAGCACTTAAATGAAGGGGAACTCTAAGCCTGGCTCTTCACATTCTTTTTATTATCTCCCACTATAAAAGTCGTGGATGAGGAAGAAATGAAAAGCTAGGATGGTGTCTCGAGGACTGCCTGTGTGATTCTTCTCCAGCTGAGAGGCTTCCAAAACACGCAGGAACGCCATTGAGCAATGCGCACTGGTGGAGTTTGCTCAAAGGAAAACCCACAGGCTTGCCGCTGGAAACGGGAAACACCCGCAGAAAGGAAGGGAGGGGTGTGAGAGTAAAAGAGGAGGAGTGACATAATTAAACGAAGAACTGAAGCGAACATGCATTGCCTGTGAGCCTTCCCTTCCCCCCCCCCCCCCCCCCCCACAAAATGACAGCACTCGAGACGAGCAGGGGGCGTTCTCACTGTACGTATTCTTGCGTTCTGTCAGCGCTTTTTTATTTATTTGTTGTCTGACTACGCATGCGCCAGGCAGCTGATTGCGTTGGGATTTAGGACGGCGCGTCAAGTTGTGAATAGTTCTTTTTAAGTTTTAAAAACGCGTCTGGTGAACGCTTGAAGCCAATATCTTGTGTGAACACAAGATGCGTGCCGCACTGTCACTCTATCATCGCATATCAGTAGCCTACACACACGCACACACACACACATAGTCGGACACTGCAGTGGATCAAGCACGCTCGATCAGTCCAGTTCAGAAAAAAAGCTTGAAGGAACACATTACATTACATGGTTGAAACCAGTGAGGCGATACAATGCCACGTAATCAAGACCGGGGTCTCGGGAGTTGTGCGTGCGGTTAAAGTTGAGACCACTGTTGCTTTCAAGGTTACCCTGGAAGGGACTGCACCGGTCAGGAGCGCATCCGGCCGCTCGCGTGCGTCTGTAGCACGCATGGAAAGTTGAAATGTGATGTACATACACGAGTCAAGCCATGACACCGACTGTACGAAGCGCCTGTCTCCGGTAAACGGGACGTCTCGTACTGAAAGTGCACTGGTTAATGATGCAGCACTGCTGATCATCACTGTGCAGTGCACGACAACACTTAATGCGGAGAGAAACGTCCCAAAACACTTCCTTGGCTGGTTGTTTTTTTATCAAGCCCTCAGCAGAGAGAAGAACCCAGCCCCCTTATCTTTCCTTCCACAACCCTCCCCTTGTCCAGCAGCAGCAGCAGCAGCGGCGGCGGTAGCAGCAGCACTCATGCTCGGTTTCAATTCCGGGGACTCACCGTTTTTGTGCCCTGATGCCTCTGTGAGGAGACACCGAATGCGGGATACGCCGAGGAGGCTACGGCTCCGCTGCTCCGGGACAGGAGGAGGACCGATCTACACACTTTCGCAGCCATCTCTGAAGTGAAACCCGGCCAAGAGGACGCAAGTGCTGCGGGCGAGCCGACTGAGTCTGTTGGAGGAAAGGGAGGGGAAATAGGAAGGGCTGCTGGGCTGGGCTAATATTTAATACACACGCACACACACACACACACGCAACACTACACACACATACACGGTATAGTATACACAACAAATGTTTCACAAGAAGGCTGCTGTACTTCCGCGTTCGAAGAAAAGCCTTTTCTGTTTGGGTGAACCTCTAACACAGTTTAACCGAATCACACACTGAAATGTAAATATAAGGATGTGGTAGACTGAAATACCACGGTCTCTAGGACAACATGAGAGAAGCGTTTTGATTGGTCGATGGGTTACCTGCCGGCCCCGCTTGGAACTCTTTCAACCAATGAGAAGACGCGCATCTCTTTAGTTTTGGCAACTTGAAGAGAACGCCAAGACCGACCAATCAGAAAAAGCGGGACCATCGGGCTCCAGTGTTCTGTCAAAGAAAGAAATATTATTAATATATAGAAAATTTTTGTGAAAGAAATACTATTTGCTAAAAACCTTGCATTTATTTGAAATACATTTTAAAAATATATTTATTTTGAAAAAAAAGTTCACTGCAGAAAAAGTGACAAAGCTTAGGATGGGAAAAGACCCAAGTTTAACTTACTGCGTTATCTCCTTTGTCAGCCATGTTATCTTCTTTCATTCATTTTCCCTCGGCTTGGTTCCTTTGTTCATCTGTGATCGCCACAGCGGTATGAACCGCCAACTTATCCAGCATATGTTTTACACTGCGGATGCCCTTCCGGCTGCAATTCAGTTCTAGAAACCCCCATACACACTCATTCACACTCATACACTACATCCAATTCAACTTATCCAATTCTCCTAAAGCGTATGTTTTTGGACTGTGAGGTTAACCGGAGCATCCAGAGGAAACCCACACCAACATAGGGAGAACATGCAAACTCCACACAGAAATGCCAACTGACTCAGCCAGGACTCGAACCAGCAACCTTTCTGCTGTGAGGTGACAGTGCTAACCACTGAGCCACCATGTCACCCCACATGTTATCTTATAGTTATTGAAAATAACATATCTCAGAGTGCTTAGACGACCTTTACTGTCAGCTAGCTGGCATTCAGAACGCCATGAATTTTCACAATAGTCGTGAAAGATCAATTTAAATGACTGAGATAAGCAAAAGGTGTTTGTTTGCAACCAATAAAATCATTTAGGAAAAGTCTACTTCAACCAACAAAAGTTAACATTCTGTTTTTATTATTTATACTCTACCTACTCTAAATGTACTGGTCAAATGTCTTTGCAACATCAACAGCCTGAGGTATCAAGACATTTGTGCTGCCCGTTACATTACAAACCACAGGAGAGGGCAAATTCTTCAGCAGGATAGCGCTCCTGCTCATACTTCAGCCTCCACATCAAAGCTCCTGAAAGCAAAGAAGGTCAAGGTGCTCCAGAATTGGCCAGCCCAGTCACCAAACATGAACATTATTGAGGATGTCTAAGAAAATCAAGAGTCTTGATGAACTCTGGGAGTCCTGCAAAAACGCTTTCTTTGCCATTCCAGATGACTTTATTAATCAGTGATTTGAGTCATTGCAGAGATGTATGGATGCAGTCCTCCAAGCTCATGATGGAATCAGACACAATATTCATTCTGTTTCAACTGCAGCATGACTTTATATTCTATACTGGACATTATTTCTGTTCAGTGACAAGACTTTAGTCTAAGCAAAGTCAGACCTTACTGTCCTAATTAAATCATTAATAATCAAGGCATGATCACATTATATGTTGGTAAAATAAGTGTAATCTAGAGGCCTTTGCCTTTCATATAAGCCACTTTTGATACCAAATGATCAACTAAGGCAACATTTTATTTGTTGTTCCTGAAACTTGGATAGGCAAAAAGACTTTTGTCAGGTAGTGTACATATTCTTTCAGATTTATTTGATGTTAAAAAAAGTTCAAAAGAGCAGCATGTATTATTATAAATGTTTTAATCGACCCTTTTGATCAAGTTAAAGCGTCCTTGCTAAATAAATCATTAATTTCCTTCATCTATCAAAGAAATGCTGATTCCGAAACTTTTGAATGGTATAGTGTATAATGTTACAAAAGTTATATATATATATATATAGTAAATATATATATATATATATATATATATATATATATATATATATATATATATATATATATATATATATATAAAAATATATATATATATATATATATATATATATATATATATATATATATATATATATATATATATATATATATATATATATATTCATTAATTAATTTTCAAAGAAGATGCCCTTTCAGTTGTAACCCAGTACTGGGAAACACCCATACACATTCATTCACACACATACACAACTATAGCACATGTCTTTGGACTGTGGGGGAAACCAGAGCACCTTGAGAAAGACCATGCAAACATGGGGAAAACATGCAAACTCTACACTGAGATGCCAACTGGCCCATCCGGGACTCAAACCAGCAACCTTCTTGCTGTAAGGCCACAGTGCTAACCACTTAGCCGTTGTGTCGCCAATAAAAAAAAAGATCATTATTATTATTAACATTTAACAGCAATTAGCATATTAGAATACTTCCAGAAGGATCACGTGACTAATGATGCTAAAAATTTATTCATTCATTTTCTTGTCGGCTTAGTCCCTTTAATAATCCAGGGTCGCCACAGCAGAATGAACCGCCAACTTATACAGCAAGTTTTTACGCAGCGGATGCCCTTCCAGCCGCAACCCATCTCTGGGAAACACACACACACACCCTACCCAATTCACCTGTACCGCATGTCTTTGGACTGTGTGGGGAAACCAGAGCACCCGGAGTAAACCCACGCGAACGCAGGGAGAACATGCAAACTCCATACAGAAACACCAACTGAGCCAAGGTTCGAACCAGCGACCTTCTTGCTGAGGCGACAGCACTACCTACTGCGCCACTGCCTCGCCGCTAAAAATTCAGTAATTATATTTTACAATATATTCATATAGAAAACAGTTATTTAAATAGTAAAGATTTGAAACAATTTTACAGTTTTTTGGATCAAATAAATCAAGATCAGAAGATCTAAAACATTTGACTGAAGTGTGTTTCCAAAACTGTATTTCCTTTATCTTTGGAAAATAAAAGTCCTTTGTGTTCATTATGTTCCAATAATGAAAGAAATAAAGTCACGTAGGGACAAGAAGAGCACCTAATGAAGAACGAGTGTTTAATTATTGGATGTGCTGTCACTTTAAAATAACAACTAATTCAACAAACACATTCGATTAAAACCGAATAAACCTACAGCTGTCTGATGTTCCACTGTGTCACCATGTCATTCATTTGTGCTTCTTGGCAACCCATTCATCCTGTGCATTATATAATTACGTCTCTATTGTTAGTCTGTCCTTCAAACGGTTCTTTGGAGTTATGGGACGAGAAAATGCCAAAGCACATTTAATATACTCTATCAAGGGCCCTAATCCACTTAAAGCAACAGCGCAATACACACTGATTGAAATTCAATCGACTCGTATACGCACACGGTGTTCTCCCGAGTTCCCGAGTGTGAAGGGTTTCTTGTTTATGACTTTTACAAAGATTCACAGCAGCCAAAAAAACAATTGAGCCGTTCACAGATGTGTGTTTTGTCTGCGCAAAGGTTGCATGGTTGGTTACACCCTTGTTCATAAACTGTTGTTACACATTCCAGAGTTCAACTTATGATTGACTGTGTAGTTGTACAACCCCACATCAGCAAAGGTTGGGACAGTATGGAGAAGGCAAATAAAAAAGTAGTGGTCTCTAAATTTACTTTGACTTGTATTTCATTGCAGACAATATAACGAACATTATTTATAGTGTTTCTCAAGATTTTATTTATTTATTTTTTTTTTATAATAAACACATATTCAAATGTTGGTTCTTGAAACACATTTGAAAAAAGGTGTAACAGTAAATCATTTAAAACTTTGTAATGTTGCCATTCCTTTTCACAACACTTTAAAGGTGTTTAGGGACTGAAGACACCAAGTGTTTTAGGTGTGATTTTGTCCCATTCTTTCTGCAAATGAATCTTAGGGTGCTTTCACACCTACACTTTTGTTTCGGAACCTGTCTCGTTTGCCCAGTTAGCGCGGTTTGTTTGGCATATGTGAACAGGGCAATCGCGCTCTGTTCCGCGCCAAAGTAATCGCTCCGAGATCGCTTGAGTGAGGTGGTCTCGGCTCGATTGAAACGAACCCTGGAGCGGATCGATTGCAGTGAGAAAGCGATCCGATCCGAGCGTGGTTATATCACAGTGTTTTATGGATGTGTAATAGGCATACGGCTATATGAAGAGAGAATTATGAGTATGGCGGGAAATTTCGCGAGTCTCCGGATGCCCGCAAACGAGTGATGATCTCCCGGTAATCTCGCGTCTCCCTCCCGGTCCTCAAATAGGCAATGTCGCGCACCCTTCTCACCCCTCCCCACTGCATCTCTCCTCAGACACGTCACGCGCGCGCACCTTGTCAAACAACACCAAACCACCACCTCTCCTGACAGCTGAGCGGGACACTGCAAAATAAACCCTGACACTCTGACCAATGAGAGGAGAGTTTACTCGCACGTTACTTGTTTTAGCTCTTTTGGTCCGATTAAAAACTTTGCAGTGTGAAAGCGAACCGCTCCAAGAGCAAAGAGCAACAATGTAACAATTGTAATCTCTGTTTCGGAACAACTGAATCGATACACAGGTGTGAAAGCACCCTAAATCTTATGCACATCACCTCAAAAAAAATGAGGAGAATGGCCCTGTAGCACACAGCATAAGGTAAGAGATGACAGCTGTCTGTGCTATCTGGGGCTGCTTATTGATCATAAATGTATTGTTTTTGCTTCTGCACCATGGAAACACCACAATTCATTCGGCAACTTTTTGATATGCGATTATAATTCAGTAAAAAGAATGCTAGAACCGTATGAGCACTGGCAAGATCTTTCATTTGAGCTATAACTTGTACATGTGTCAAATGAAAAATAGGAAAATTAACCAATGTAAAATACCCAAAATGGCGAGGCAGTGGCGCACTTGGTAGTGCTGTTGCCTCACAGCAAGAAGGTCGCTGGGTCGCTGATTCGAACCTCGGCTCAGTTGGCGTTTCTGTGTGGAGTTTGCATGTTCTCCCTGCCTTCGCATGGGTTTCCTTCGGGTGCTCCGGTTTCCCCCACAGTCCAAAGACATGCGGTACAGGTGAATTGGGTATAGGCTAAATTGTCTGTAGTGTATGAGTGTGTGTGTGAAAGTGTGTGTGGATGTTTCCCAGAGATGGGTTGCGGCTGGAAGGGCATCCGCTGCGTAAAAACTTGCTGGATAAGTTGGTGGTTCATTCCGCTGTGGCGACCCCGGATTAATAAAGGGACTAAGCCGACAAGAAATTGAATGAATGAATGAAAATACCAAAAATATCGTGTATTTTAGTGTAAATGACTTTTGTACAGTAGAATAAAAACCAAAGTGATGCATATGTGCATACAATATATTCTACACTTTCAAACGAAATCACTTAAGGGGGTCTGGTGCAATGCTAGCCATTTAAATCTAAGCGAAAGTCGATGAGTTTAACTGGTTAAAAAAATTGCTTATGTTCAGTTATTTCAAATCATTTGTCTTTACTACATGATCTGTACTACAGCTTCTGTCTTTTTAAAGTGCTAATTCTGAAAAGCTGGTCAGATGGCATTTGTTTTACCTTTGAGCCCAGGTATCTCAAAGTGTCTTCCCCACCCTAAAGGAGTGATTTACTGCAACTGTTGTACAACCATAACTGATAAAAACACACAGAAAATAAGCATGAATGGCCTGCGATGTTAGCTGTTTAAGTTTTGTTTTACATTGTTTTTTTACCATGTAGTAATTCAATGACATCAAACAGCCAGGAAGTATATGTACTTCAAAATTGTTCGATATATACTGATAAATGTCTTTCAGACCTAATTTCCGAAAGATATAAGTAGGCCCACACAGAATCTGCGCGTGCAGAACTCCTCATTAATCATTAATTCTGATTATTTACTTGTGTAAATGTGTGTAAATCTATATTTATTCAGTGTTTAAATTAGTTACAGTAAAATTATTGACTAATATGAAAACGTTCATCTGATTTATGTACAATGCAGTTTGTACAGTCATATTTTCTGTCTTTTAGTAGAGATATTATATGAGAGACTTGCTTTGTTTATCAAATAAAGTGAGTCTAATTTGATTTGCATTTAAAACATTAAATAACAGTTAAAAAGATATACTTTTTTATTTCACATATTAAGGTTTTAGTTATGATACTCCCAAAATAATTCCGCAGAAAGGGCGATGCATTGGCGCAGTAGGTAGTGCTGTCGCCTCACAGCAGGGATCACCAAACTTGTTCCTGGAGGGCCGGTGTTCTGCAGATTTTAGCTCCAACCCTCATCAAACACACCTGAACAGCTAATTAAGGTCTTATAAGCATACTTGAAACACTCAGGCAGGTGTGTTGAAGCAAGTTGGAGCTAAACCAAGATTGGTGACCCCTGCCTCACAACAAGAAGGTTGCTGTTTCAAGCCTCGGCTGCCAGTAGGCATTTTTGTGTGGAGTTTGCATGTTCTCCCTGTGTTGGTATGGGTTTCCTCCGGGGGCTCAGGTTTCCCCCACAGTCCAAAGACCTGGCACAGGTGAATTGGGTAAGCTAAATTGTCTGTAGTGTATGTGTGTGAATGAGTGTGTGTGGATGTTTCCCAGTGATGGGTTGCAGCTGTAGAGGCATACGCTGCGTGCTGGATAAGTTGGCGGTTCATTCCGCTGTGGCAACCCCAGATTAATAAAGGGACTAAGCCGAGAAGAAAATGAATGAATGAAATCCACAGATTTTTACCAAAATTCTCAGCAGAAATATTAAAAAACGATTCCGTCTGGCCCTAAGCAATTGTATAAAATACTCCACTAAACGTAAGGCATCTGACGTACGTGCAGATTATGTCTTGTTGTAAAATAGGAATTAGTTTTTTATTATTTTTGTCTCTTTTTCTTTTAATCAAACAATTATTTGTATTGGTCATGTAAGGGTCATATATTAACTGAACTTCTAATGCTGTGGGTGAGTGCTGTGCATACTAATTAGCATTTTTGCAGAAGTAGTCCAAAATAAAATTCAGCTCTGCAGAAACTTCCTGTCTGAAGAGAGGTGCTAAAACTGAACACAAAACACAGAAAGATGTATGCTTTGTTGTTGTGCAGAGAATTCGTAGAAAAAGAGGAAGTATGTCGAAGGTGTGGCCAATGGAGGACTGAACAATGACTGACAAGTGACGTTACACCAAAACTCCACCTGTTAAGATCGTTTGTGTATATATGCTGGAGTCAGGAAATGTATGTTAGTTGCGAACCTCCTGAATGTAATTCTTGTATTGCATTGGGGTAATGTAACCCAGAGCTCTGTCATCAAATTATTCATTTGTATCTAATAAATTACTAATATTTTTGGCATTGAAGAAAACCCTCTCCAGACCTTTTCTTATTGAACACGCATGGAATTGGCTAGATATTCCAACAGTCTATATTGCGTTCATCAGTCCAAGAGCAATTCTGTATGCCTACATGACGTGCAGACTAACTCCACTATTTTGGCGTCTAACCAAGGCCCCATTTGGATGTCAAAGTAGGTCACTTTTTTAGACATCTAAGACAAATTTAGGAAATTGACATAATTTATGAATGTAACCTTCATGCATTCATTTTCTTTTCGGCTTAGTCCCTTTATTAATCTGGGGTCGTCACAGCGGAATGAACCACCAACTTATCCAGCATACGTTTTATGCAGCGGATACTCTTCCAGCTGCAACCCATCACTGGGAAACGTCATAAGATGTTAATATTAGGTCACATTTAGGTTGTGACGTCAGGTGACCAAAATGCATCTAAAGACAATGTTATTTTGACATCCAATAATGATGTCAAATGACGTTAATATTTGGTTGATTTTAGGTTGTGTCGGAAAGTGACCAAAATCATCATCCAACATCTTAAACCAATGTCATATTGAGGTCAGATACTGACCACACAATGCACAACAACAAGCTGTAACATCATTAGACTTTGATATTTGGTTGATTTTAGGTTGGATGTTAGATGTTGACATTGACCTGATGTTGGGTTCTGACGTCAACCTGATTTTCATTCCAAACAAAATGCAACATGCCCAAGACGTTGGGGTACAATGTCAATCTAACATCATGTTGGCATCCTGTGCCTGCTGAATCACATTCTTTTCATTGTCATGCATTTCATTGTTAGCAGACAAATAAATACGATCGGCTCAAAATTCATTCATTCATTTTCATCCGCTTTTCCGGGGCTGTGTCGCGGGGGCAGCAGTCTTAGTAGAGGACCCCAGACTTCCCTCTCCCTAGACACTTTCTCCAGCTTCTCCAGGGGGATCTCGAGGCGTTCCCAGGATAGCCGAGAAACATAGTCTCTCTATCGTATCCTAGGTCTTCCCCGAGGCCTCCTCCTGGTGGGACCTCCCAAGGTAGGTGTCCAGGAGGCATCTGAAACAGATCCCCAAGCCACCTCAGCTGACTTCTCTTGATGTGGTGGAGCAGCGGCTCTACTCTGAGCTCCTATGAGAGTGCGCCCTGGCACCCTGCGAAAAAAAAGTAAAAAAATTTTGTCTGCTTGTATTCTTTCGGTCATGACCCAAAGCTTATCACCATGGGTCGAAAGAATGTAGATTGACCGGTAAGTCAAGAACTTTGCCTTACGGTTCAGCTCCTTCTTTACCACAACCCTGCTGAAAAATCCAGCTTAAACCAGCCTAGGCTGGTTGGCTGGTTTTAGCTGGTCGACCAGGCTGGTTTTAGAGGGGTTTTGGCCATTTCCAGGCTGGTTTCCAGCTATTTACAGCCTGGTCTTAGCTGGTCAGGCTGGAAAATGACCAGCCAAATCCAGCTAAAACCAACTTGACCAGCTTGGTTAAGGCTGGATATAGCTGGTTTTGGCTGGACTCCCAGCTTGGCTAGGCTGGTCAAGCTGGTTTTAGCTGGTCATCTCCCAGCCTTCCCAGCTAAGACCAGGCTGGAAATGGCTGGAAACCAGCCTGGAAGTGGCCAAAACCCCTCTAAAACCAGCCTGGTCGACCAGCTAAAACCAGCCAACCAGCCTAGGCTGGTTTAGGCTGGATTTTTCAGCAGGGTTAACAGACTGGTGCATTAAATGCATTACTGCTGCCGCATTACGGCTCAAAATATCAAACAATAATGTCCTCCAAATAACAAGATTATACAGTACGTGACATTGGTCAAGCAAATGTTGACTATTCAGAATAAAGAACATCTAGATCTTCTGCCTGGCCAAAGACATAAGCTTCGCAAAACCAAGTGAACACACAGATGGTCATTAATTTTTTAGCATGTGCAGTGAACAGCTGTAAGGCTTCTGCAGTTTACTCACTTGAGCCATGTGATCGAGGCTAAAAAAAACACACTGCTTATTTTTTTTTCTTTTAATTTCACACCTGTTGCTGACTCACAGAACCCTGAAGGCCAGTTTCTAACAATGGCGTAAGGCTGAAAACATGGCATCCTGATTCTCTTCCCACAACACTCTTAGAGTCGCTACTCTGTTGCCATGGGAGATAATCAGGCATATATTTGAGCTAGTTCTTCTCCGAACACCTCAGGAGTCAAATCAGTGAATCTGCATGAGTTACAGACAAATCCAAAAGTCTAATGTATACATGCCATAATCTTTAAAAATGTAACATATACTATAGAATCCACCTCCAGTAAAGAGTAAATATCCTAAATTAAACACCAGTGCTCAAAAATAACCTAATAAGTTAGCTTTAAATAGTAGCTTTGTTTAGCCTGAGATTAAATAACAAACTGCAACTCAAGATTGTATATCCTGTGGCCTAAATATAATAATAAATGTATGTATAATGTTATGTACAGTGGTTTGAAAAAGTGTTTATCTCCTTCCTGATTTCCTGAACCCAGGCTCATTCTGATTACGTAACCCTATATACATTTCTGGAGAGCGCCAAATACGTTCCAGGAGCTACATTTTTTGCAGTGTTTTCATTTGAGAATTCACTAGAGGCCGCTGCGTATGCTTTTTCAGGTCTCAAATTTACTTGCGAGTGCCACTCACGCCTGCTGTTCTCACGTAAGTCCGCCAGAGAGCGCTGTGTTTGCTTTTTGAGATCTCAAATTTCCCTCGCGAGTGCCATTCACGTCAGCTGTTACCTAAATCCACCAGAGGTCGCTGTGTTTGCTTTTTAAGATCTCAAATTTCACTGAAGCATCATTCATGCCAGCTGTTCTTGTGCAAATCCACCGGGGGCTGATGTCAACTAACTGACTGACCGTTAACCCCCACCCAACCCCCTTTCCTAAACTCAAGCGATTGTGTTATAAAAAGCACCAATTTAGCCACCCACCTCCTCACCTAAACCGACAGGGTTTTTATAGCTCTCGCTGTTGCCTGATTTAAAAAATGTTGTGATAACTTGCTCTGAATCTGTTACAGCGTCATGGAGGATTTTTGGCCGACGCATCTTTGCAGAATTGTGTAAATTTAGCTAAATTTTCGAGCGTGAACAGGCATTTTAAGGTCATGCCACAGCACCTCAATCAAATTCAGGTCAGGACTTTGACTAGGCCACTCCAAAGTTTTAATTTAGTTTTCTTCAGCCATTGTGAACTTGCTTCTGTGCTTTGGATCATTGTCTTTGCTGCAGAACCCAAGTTTGCTTCAGCTTAAGGTCACAAACAAATGGCCGGACATTCTCCTTCAGGATGTTTTTAGATTAAGAGTTGATATTTTGTAAGAATTGTTCCAAATAAAAAAAAACATTTAACAAGCAGAATATCTGTCTAATGTATGTCTACAGATTTGTCTTTCGGTATGCAGAATAACTTTAGGTCTTCAGGCAGCTTTCAAATCTGTGCACTTTAAATTTTTTTGGTAACTTGCAATGAGTCTGTTACAGCGCCGTGGAGGATTTTTGGCCATTCATCTTTGCAGCATTGTGTAAATTCAGCCAAATAGTGGGAGTGAACTGCCATTTTAAGGTCATGCCACAGCACCTCAATAGGATTCAGGTCAGGACTTTGACTAGGCCATTCCAAAGTTTTAATTTTAGTTTTTCTTCAGCCATTATGAACTTGCTTCTTTGCTTTAGGTCATTGTCTTTGCTGCAGAAACCAAGTTTGCTTCAGCTTCAGGTCTCTAACAGATGGATGGACATTCTCCTTCTGGATGTTTTTTAGATCAAGAGTTGGCATGGGTATTTTTTAAGAATTGTTTAAAAAAACATTTAACAAGCAGAATATCTATCTAATGTATGTTTACAGATTTGTCTTTCGGTATGCAGAATTACTTCAGGCAGCTTTCAAAAACTGCGTTTTAAATTTTTGTGTCTTTTGAAGGCAGTTAATATCTTCAAAGGTCAGTCTTTGACTGGTGGTTTTGCAGGTCAATGGCTCTCAAACAGTGATTGCATGAGAACCAAAGAAACTTTAGAGATCAGAACCCCTGGAGCAAAGTGGTTTGGATACATCAATTGCCTTATATTCGTCCTTTATATTTGTATTTCATATTTTATTTTATATTTTATATATTTTGGTGGTTCATTTGACAGTTGATTGATTGATAAATAAGGGCATCATTTATAATAAGCACTGATAAATTCCATTAACAGAATATTGTCCGTTTTGATGGACTTTAAATACTCAATGCTCCATTTCAAGGTCACATTCCAGGAGCACAGTCACGTCTAGAGGACATATAGAGACTGGTAACCACAGATACACCGAAACATTTGTCAGCACCTGATGAATGCACCACTCCCAGGGCTCAGAAATGAATCAAGAGAGAAAGGGAGTGAACACCTGACACCCTTCACTAGCCCATATAAAATATTCATCCACACCACGGCACAAACACTTGGTTGAGAGAACCGATCTATTAAAGGGCACATACTTTCATGAATTAGGCACTTAGTCACATGGACTGCACACCTGGTGACTCGGCCCTCCTCTCATGCATGACAGAACTTTCCTCTGACACTGACACACACACACACACACACATAGCGACTATACATGATAAGCAGAAATCTGAACCAGCATGCAGTTGTATCTATCTTGCATACCTGATCGACAACTTGTAACCTGAGTCCTTAGATTTCATTCTGACACGCGCAGATGACAGATTTAGCCACAACAAAAGTGTTCTATTGTAACGGAGGCCAGTTAAGTGCTGTGCAGGTAAACCTCACTCCTCTGACCTCTAAGTGACAGACACTAGAGTCTATAGTCTTTAGCCTCCTTGTTGGAGCAACTGACTCCCATGTGGAAAGTCGCCGGTTCGATACCAGCTCGAAGCGTTTTGGGTGGTGTAGGACCAGCGGGGTTACACTATGGCAGCAGTAACGTTGCTTTTTCGGGTTGTACATTCTGAACATGGGCAGAATTTATACCATTGTTTAACCCTTGTGCACTGTTCAAATTTACCAGCCTTTTGTTAAGTAAAACTGCTGTAAAAATGCATCAGATAACTTTTTTTTAGCATGAATCTGTTAATTAACCTCAGTCCTAGAGCTGCACGATTCTGGCTAAAATGAGAATTGCGATTTTTTTGCTTAAAATAAAGATCACGATTTTCTCACGATTCTGTAGATGTAAAATAAAGGTATGGTAAAAACAAACATATGGCACAACATCGATAATAATATTATGTGGTCTACTGGTTTTTATAAATAATTCTATTCTACTTATAATAATTATGATGTTGAATTATTATTTTTGAGATATATGCTTGCAATCTTTCATAAAAAATCTGACATTTGCCATTATCAGAGTATATTCAACAACAATATATAGGCTAGAGTAGTTAAACTGACATTGTAAACCTTTATTTTTATGCAAAACTGTGTGTTCGATATGAAAGAAAAAAAACAAATCAAATGTTTGCCGTAATCATAACTCTAAAATGCGATTTGATCATTTAAATGAAGTGCACACTTTCGGTTTCATTTTGACTGCTAAGTGCTGTTCATACTTCGCGCGCGGCTCCCAAGCGATCACTCTGTGCCACAAACTGAATATTAGTTGCAACTGTATTACCTGTTACTCGCAACATATGCAGGTTCTGTTCACTAAAGTAGACGCACGTGCGTCTATCATTAAGTTGAGCGCGCGCGCGCCCTCTCTGTGATAACAGCTTAGGCCAGCAGCTCACGTTACGTGTGATATCCCGGCCGAGAAAACATCATTATATGAAGACATAAATTACATTTTTAGGTGAATTATACCTTATAAATACAGTATGTGACTCAATCAACATCATTTGAAGGTGTCAGTGTCACTGAGCAACGTATGTGAAACAACAAACAGACTCGTGCAGCCGCCTTTTCTTTTCTCTTGAACTTGAAAATATGATTGACAGAATCGTAGAAATGCTGGATTACGATTGTCTAGGGGGTCGAATCGAGATCGCGATCTTTTAACGATTAATTGTGCAGCTCTACTCAGTCCTTATCAAAACTACTGAAATGTAAAATAAATTTGCAGGATTTTAACTCTTTAATTGCCAAATTATTAAATGATGTCACTGATTTGGTGAGAAAAAACATAAAATGGCTTATTTTAATTATAAAAATTTATTGTGGACTGGATTTTTTTAACCTTTTATAAAAGTCTTGGACATGTTAAACAACATTGCCTTTGATGCATTGTATTTGATTAATTTTAATTTATTTATTTAATTTCTGAAGACCTAAACCCAACCAATAGTTTTGAAAAGCAATCCAGAAAAAGAAAAGCCCTTGCCTGATTTTTACCACGTTTTCAGATTTTACCACATTCTCACCTTGTTATTTACTTGTTTTATTATTTTTTGCCTTTTGTTTTTGTCTTATCTGCTTTCTGGAACTGTTTTTGGCCGGACTCAAACCCCATCGTCACAGTCAACTCCGCTCTGCGTCTCATACCCGCTGATGTATGTGGCGAGCTGCTAAACTAACTGGTAACATCGGAAAAGCCATCCACATGGAAGTAAGTGGTCAGCAGGGAAGCGCGAAAAGGGGCATCATACCGCCCCTTAGCATTTGTTTTAAAGACAAAATGTAGCCATACATACTTCTGGCTACATAATTCACGCTCTCCAGAAACGTATATAGGGTAAGAGTGAATTAGATTAACTAAATTGGGCTGTAGAGTATGAATGTGTGTGATTGAGTGTTTATGGGTGTTTTCCAGTACTGATTTGCGGCTGAAAGGGCATCTGCTGCATGAAACATATGCTGGAATAGTTGGCAGTTCATTGCACTGTGGCGACCCCTGAAATAGAGACTAAGCCGAAGGAAAATAAATAAATGCATAAACCTCTAATTATAATTTTTATTTTGAATTAATTTTATTTTATTTATTTTTTGTATGATTTGTTTTGTTTTTTATAGGTAAATATTAAAAAATTAATAAAGACAGTGTTAAAAAAATTATTTCTTGATTCACATTTAAAAAGTGAGTCATTCTTACTTTCTCTCATTTGTAAGTCACTTTGGATCAAAGCGTAATAAATGTGCTACATTTTAGCTAATCTTTTTTGAGTTCTGTAAATTCTGACAATTATCATCATACAGTTTTTCTAAACTATAGAAACGCAGTATATATGAATAGTAGCTTAGCAATCGACAATTTTGAAATAACCTCTTCAAACGCTGATACACATTATTTAAATTTCGAAATTAGACACACACATGTGCTTGATGCACATTTAGCCATGATAAAGAAACGTGAACAATAGAGCTGAGGACACATATGCTGCAATATGGCTAGTTGGGTCATGCTGTAGGCGTATGATCTGAATAGCTCTATTGTAATTAGGATGGATTTGCGTGCAGATAATATCAGGGCCACTAGTCTGTGTCCATTGTGGTTTCCAAACGACATCTGATCTTTAATTACACCCCCCCCCTTCTTTTATTACAATAAGCTGGTTAACATTTTATTTCCTTTTTTTCTTGTGAACACATACAAACACTGCTCTGTATAGCTCAAGACTACACAAGGCTTGTTATTTATGTGGTGGCATGGTGGCTGAGTGGTTAGCACTGTTGCCTTACAGCAAGAAGGTCGCTGGTTTGAGTCTCGGCTGGGTCAGTTGGCATTTCTGTGTGGTGCTCTCGCCGTGTTGGCCCGTTCCTCCGGGTGAAATGTTAATTGGATGGATTAAACTGGCAGTAGTTTATGAGTGTGTTTGTGAATCTTTTAGTCAATGGTGTGAATGCAAGACGAACATATAGTAAAATATCTCTGGCCCACACAACCAGCTTTTGCTTGGCCCACATGCTGCAGTGAATTAGTCAACCCAAGCTCATTCTGAAAACGTAGCCCCTGTGACGACCCCAGGATTTCAGTATGGATGTGGAAGATCCTGATTGGGTGCCTGGTTGCTCACTAATTGGCTCAAACCATATAAAAGCGAGTGTATGTGCTAGCTTCTGAAGGACGGTGTGGCTACGGGTCGTCCTCGTGTCAAGACCATCTCTGGATTTCTGTAACCTTATGGTTTTGTTTAGCATTATTTATTTGTGTAGTTAAAGTAGTTATTGTCTTTATTTTTCTCTAGACATTTGTTTGTTTGGTGATTTGTTGTTCTATTTAGTTTTATGTATAATAAATAAGTTGCATATACATTCTTTTGTTGTCCGAACTCTTTTATGTTGCGACTCGAATGAGGGGGTCGTAACACCCCGCAGACGTTTCTGGAGACCGTGACTTACGTGGCACGTATGGCTGCATTTCGTTTTTTCAAGAAAACGCTATGGGGCGGTGTGATGCCACTCTTCTTCGCGCTCCCCGGTTGATCAGACAGCTCGCCTCCTCCTTGTGGAGGGATTTCCCGTCGCAACCAGTTTGTCCAGTTAGCTCGTCATGTTACGTCAGCAGAGCGGAGGCCTAGAGGAGGAGGAGGAGCCGGCTGGGTTCAACGACCAAGTTCGAGTACGGGGAAGAGCGGTTCCAGAAATCAGGTAAGACAAAAAACAGAATCCAAAAAATAAAGCGTACGAGTTTGTAGCGGGGCGAGAATGCAGTGAAATCCGAAAACGCGGTCGAAGTCGGACGAGGGCTTTTCTTTTTCTAGACGGCTTTCGTAAATCGTCGCTAGGGATTTTGGGAAGAAGGAGGAGGAGGAGTAGGGCGGCTGGGTCAGCCAATTAGCTGGCCACTGAGTCAATCATTCAGTCATTCAGCCAGTCGGACAGACGGTCGCTCGACAGCAGCCTCCGGCAGCTTTTTACGTGAGAACAGTGCGCTTTTGAGAGGAGTTCGAGACCTGAAAAAGCTTGCACAGCGGGCTTTCGCAGATTCGCAAAAACAAAAACTGCACAAATACGTAACTGAGATGTATTTCGCGGTCTTCAGAAACGTTCAAGGGGCTACGTTTCCAGAATGAGCCTGGGTTGATTACAGCACATGGCTGGACCAAGTCTGGCTTCCAGACAGGGGCAAAATATAAACCCGAGAGCAATTGCGCTTTAGGTGCGCTGTGGGCATGCTTTTTCTCAAAGCGACCTAATTTTTTTCCTTGTATGTATTTTAAATGTGTTTTAAATGTGGGTCAAGATAGGCCAAACTTACATGGCCCACATATCTATTATTAGCATCTGGGCCAAATACTACATTTGACATTTGGCCAAAGTATTGTGTGCCGCCTTAAAGATGGTGCCACCTATGCCAAACCCAGACCATGTTTGGTTCACATACAACGGGCTGTATGCCAGTGCCGGATGAATGCCTGCTCTGCCAGCTTTATGCCAGAATTCCTTGTTTACCTGGGAAGTGTATGGGTGTTTCCCATTATTGGGTTGCGACTAGAAGAGCATCCACTGTGAAAAGCATATGCTGGAGTAGTTGGTGGTTCATTGTGCTGTGGTGACCCCTGATAAATAAGGGACTAAGCTGAAGGAAAATAAATGAAAATGAATGTTATTTGTGCACGTCTTTTGCCAGTAAACGAGAAAAAAAACAATTGTGTAATACTCTGACTCAAAGTCGCCATTTAGAGGCCTTCACTGATTAGGAAGATATTCCGCCAGTCTGAAAGCGGAGAAATGGGATATGCTGTGTGGAGCACTCAACAGATCAATGTCATTTCTGATAGACTGAAATAGACTTGAACTGAAATGGCCGTTACTCTATTTTACGCACCATGAATGACTATACTGGAAACTCTAGCTCGATCTGAGCTCAAATCCACACTTAAGGATTGATTACGGCTTAGTTGTGGAGATTGTGTATGGAGATTTATACAAACGAAGTGGTCTTACATGTAAATATGGGACATGTCTCCAGTCTGGATGTACTCTCAGCATTAATTGGAGAAGAGTCAGGGGCCTCTGGTTATTTTTCGAACAGCAGTGAGACTTACGCATGAATAGATTACAAGTTTGTCTTGCTCTTCCAGATGTTTGACTAGCGGCGTAAATTCTGCTGCATTTTGTGTCAAAACAGTTTTGCATATTTTCTGAAGAAAGGTTTTGTTCAGAAACTTGTTAATGGCGTACAAACAAATACTGATAATGTGATGGGCAGCTATATGTGTGAATTTTGCTGTAAAATATGCTGGGTTGCACACAAATTTTAGTGGATTGAACAAAAAACAATTAAGTTGTCCCAAAAAAGAATCAAGAATTTAGTTTCAGCTCATTTCATTAATTAATTAAATAATTAATTTTCCTTCAGCTTAGTCCCCTTATTTATCAGGGGTTGACACAGCGAATGAACCGTCAACTATTCCAGCATACGTTTTACACAGCGGATTCTCTTCTAGCTGCAACCCAGTACTGGGAAACATCCATACACAGTCATTCTCACACACACACACTACAGGCAGTATAGTTTATTCAAATCACCTATAGCGTATGTGTTTGGACTGTGGGGGTAATCGGAGCACCCGGAGAAACCCATGCCAACACGGGAACACAGAAATCCCAACTGTACCAGCCTGGACTCGAACCAGCGACCTTCTTGCTGTGAGGCGACAGTGCTAACCACTAAGCCACCGTGTTGCCCTTATTTTAATCAAGTAATTTAAACCAAAATAAAGTCAGCGTTTGCAGATCACTGGAGAACTACACTTCTGCCACTTTACCGAACCACAACTCCCATTATGCCCAGCACTCACACACCAGTTCGAGATCCCCCCTTCATTTCACAGACACAGCTGCAGATCATCCGCACTGATTACTTGGACTATTAAAGCTCTACAGACACACTCATTCTTTGCTCAGTATTGTTCCTTGTCCCCTTGTTCCTTGTCTTGATTTCTATTCTTGTATTGTTTTTTTTAGATTGTGATAGTTTTCTGCCTGCCCCAAACTTTGCCTTTCTTATGGGTTACTCTTTTGGATTGCCTTTGCTATGTTTTTGTCCTGTTTTGACCCCTGCATGCTGACCATTCTCGTAAAATAAAACTGCACATGGAACTGACCTATCATTACTGTCATTTCTTATTCATTTATTTAATATGTTCTTGCAAATTAAATATTAATTTATTTCAAAAATAATCTTGGGCGAAGCAGTGGCGCAGTAGGTAGTGCTGTCACCTCACAGCAAGAAGGTCGCTGGGTCGCTGGTTCGAGCCTCGGCTCAGTTGGTGTTTCTGTGTGGAGTTTGCATGTTCTCCTTGCATTCGCGTGGGTTTCCTCTAGGTGCTCCGGTTTCCCCCACAGTCCAAAGACATGCGGTACAGGTGAATTGGGTAGGCTGAATTGTCCGTAGTGTGTGTGTGAATGTGTGTGTTGATGTTTCCCAGAGATGGGTTGCGGCTGGAAGGGCATCCACTGCATAAAAACTTGCTGGATAAGTTGGCGGTTCATTCCGCTGTGGCGACCCCGGATTAATAAAGGGACTAAGCCGACAAGAAAATGAATGAATAAACAATCTTGACCCAGAACTCTTGAATGGGATGGTATGTCCCATTGAGAAATCTGATATATTCTAATACATGTCATATATGTGACAAACAGTATATACATACATTTCAAAACATTAAAAAAAGTCAGTTTACAATTTTTTCAACTATTGGAAATACAAATATGTACATATACACTCAAGACGATCTGCGGCAGTTCAAACCGAGCATTAGAATGAGGAAGAAAGGTGATTTAAGTGACTTTGAATGTGGCATGGTTGTTGGTGTCAGACGGGCTGGTCTGAGTATTTCAGAAACTGCTGATCTACTGGGATTTTCATGCACAGCAAGAAGGTTGCTGTTTCATATCCTGGCTGGGTTAGCTGGCATTTCTGTGTGGAGTTTGCATGTTCTCCTCATGTTGGCATGGGTTTCCTCCGAGTGCTCCGGTTTCCCCCACAGTCCAAAGACATGCACTATAGGTGATTTGAATAAACTAAATTGGCCGTAGTGTATGAGTGTGTGTGGGTGATTCCCAGTACTGGGTTGCAGCTGGAAGGGCATCCACTGTGTTAAAAATGCTGGATAAGTTTATGGTTCATGTCGCTGTGGCAACCCCTGATGAATAAAAGGACTAAGCCGAAGGAAAATGAATGAATATATGATCTTAATTCAAACAATTTAACATGTAGTCATTGCCACATTGTCTAGCTTTGTATGTATACTTATTTAGATCAAACTGGATTGCATGGTGGCTAATTATTAAACATGTTATGACAACCAGTGAACTCTTGGCAACCTGGTGACATACAAGCCATATTCTAAACCTACATTTAACTTCTGAAGATCTGGTCTCCAAGAGTTTTTCAAAACAGAATAGTTTGCGAATGGATCCTCTACGCACCCAAGCTTATTCAGATCCTGTTTCACGGTTGGTTGATTCAGAGGGGAAATTTTGCAAATAGTGTATTTTGCAGAGAATGTGTGTGTGTGTGGTAACGCTAGAGGACAAATTATGTATCGAGAAGCACAGGGGAAAGAGAAGGGCTGAAGAAATGGAATAAGAACTGAGCAAGTTCAAACATGTGGGGAGAAAAAAATGTGGCCTATTTGTGGTCCTCAGCTCCTGTGTTCTGTGCTTTGGGCAAATACTGCAGTTATTGAGCCATCTGAGGCTGCCAGACATCTTGAGGAAGAAATTAAATCATTCAGCTAAATCAAATATCCATCTTAACACAAGAAGATATTGAATTTTAAGTGCTTATAACCAAGCCCACCTGGAAAGGCATACCGTTCTATGATCAAGCTGGTCAGCTAATCAGAACTGTATTTTAAAGGGGACCCTCTATGCCTCTTTCTACAAGATGCAAAATAAGTCTCTGATTTCCCTAGAGCGTGTATGTGAAGTTTTAACTCAAAACACCACACAAATAAGGTTTTATAACTCTTTTAATCTGCCTCTTTATAGGCTTTGATCCAAATTGTGCCATTTTTGGTGACTGTCGCTTTAAAGGGGTGGTCCACTACGATATCATATTTAAAACTTTAGCTGATGTGTAATGTAGCTGTGTGAACAGAAACAACATCTCTGAATGTAAGACGCTCAAATTTTAATGCAAAGGGAGACATTGGCTTTTAAAGAGTTAGCTTAGCAAAGCCTACAGCGAATGAATTTTGGGGACTACAAAAAACTACATCCGGGTTAGTCAGATTACAAAAGCTTCAGGTTACACGCATTCACCATGCGCACAGACCATGCATTGTTTCTGCAAACTGTATTTATCAAGTCTGAATATAAAACAGAGAGTTATTAAATTAATACCATTAGAAGCTGGATATTATCACAGACTATTGCTACACAACTGTGTTTAAACCCCTTATAAAAGTGATTTTTGCATAATAGGCCCTCTTTAAATCTTGGTTAATTCTACTGACATAGCCACGGTGGTCTGTACCAATTCTTTGCTTCACAGGCATGTTGATTAATCAGCTGATTAAGTGTAGGTAGGACGGCACGGTGGTTAGCACTGTCACCTCACAGCAAGAAAGTTGCTGGTTTGAGTCTCGCCTGAGTCAGTTGACCCCCCCCCCCCCTACAGTCCAAACACATGCGCTATAGGTGATTCCCAATACTGGGTTGTGGCTGGAAGGGCATCCGCTGTGTAAAGCATATGCTGGATAAGTTGGCGGTTCATTCCACTGTGGCAACCCCCTGATGAATAAAGGGACTAAGCCTGAGAAAAATGAATGAATGAATGAATGAATGAATGAATGAATGAATGAATGAATAAGTCTATGCAGATAGCAACTACGTTCAAACCAGTTAAAAGTTACATACCGTATCACCCATATCTAGTTTATCTGGATTTTCTGGCATGGTGATGTACTACTATTAATAACAACACAATGAAACACAGCACAAAAGACAAAAGCATAGTCTTACAGATGTATTACATAATAAATGTAAAAAGTTGTAATAAACTTTGGAAATGAATGTCAGGAGATCAGAAGACTTAAAGAAATTAGGAATTAGGCTCATTTTACAACTCCTCTAGAGTTAAACAGTTGAGTTGAACCATTTTGTTAATCCCTTTTCATACCGGAAAAAAAGCAAAGAAAAAAATCCAGTCCAAAATATATATTTTCATTCATTCATTCATTCATTCATTTTCTTTTAGACTTAGTCCCTTTATTAATCAGAGGTCGCCACAGCGGAATGAACCGCCAACGTATCCAGCATATGTTTCAGCAGCGGACGCCCTTCCAGCTGTAACCCAGTACTGGGAAACACCCATACACTCTTGCATTCACACACATACGCTTCAGCCAATTGAGTTTATTCAGTTCACCTATAGCACATCTGTTTGGACTTGTGGGGTAAACCAGAGTACCCGGAGCAAACCCACGCAGAACATACAAACTCCACACAGAAATGCCAACTGACCAAGCCGGGACTCAAACCAGCGACCTTCTCGCTTTGAGGTGACAGTGCTACCCACTGTGCCACCGCGCTGCCCATATATATTTTAAATATATGGTAAATATAGGCTATTTCTGTGTTGTTCAATAAAACATATATTTGAATACTGAAATAATATTTAATTTTAACCAAAAGGTGAAGATACAGTAATACATTTCCAACCTTACACTAGAATGTGTATGGAGAGCATAGTATCCATTATTTATAACGTCGTTCTTTGATTTTCCTTTCAGCTTAGTCCCTTGATTAATCTGGGTTCGCTACAGCGGAATGAACCGCCAACTTATCCAGCATATGTTTTACACAGCGGATCCAACCCAGTACTGGAAAACATCCACACACACACTCATTCATTAATTTTCTTTTCAGCTTAGTCCCTTTATTAATCTGGGTTTGCTACAAAAGAATGAACCGCCAACTTATCCAGCATATGTTTTACACAGCGGATGCCCTTCCAGCTGCAACCCAGTACAGGGAAACATCCATACACACTCATTCACACACATGTGGACAATTTAGTTTCTTCAATTTAGCTATAACGCATGTCTTTGGACTGTTGGGGAAACCACAGCACCCGGAGGAAACCCACACGAACACAGGGAGAACATGCAAACTCCACACAGAAATGACCTAGCCGAGGCTCAAAGCAGCAATCTTCTTGCTGTGAGGCGATAGTGCTACCAACTGTGCCACTGCGTCACCCGTATCCAATATTTCTAATGTATTTATTGTATTAATAGTAATAATAATATTAAAAATAACGACAACAGTAACATCTTATTTATCATAAAACCTGTTGGAAATATAAATAATTTTGGTAACACTTTATTTCAAGTTCCATTAATGCTATTAACAAACCACAAACTAAGACTATTAGCTCAATAAACCGTTAATTAGCTGCTTATTAACAGTTAGTAAAATGGAAGATGGGTTTAGGTTTTGGGTATAATGAGGGATGTTGTTATGTAGAACAAAATCATACTTCATAACCATGTTAACCATTTGCAGCGTTTTAAAGGATGACAACCCTAATTAAGTAATTTTTTGTCGTGTGTGAAAATGTAACGCCATGTCAACAAGCCTCTTCTAAAAGAACAAAACAGGTTTTTAACGTCCTCACCTATCAAACTGAGTGTTTAGAAATACACAATTTTGTTGTTTGTCAACCGCCAATATATATTGAAGAAGAAGAAGAAGAAGAAGAAGAAGAAGAAGAAGAAGAAGAAGAAGAACGGAGTGTTTTGCAAACTGATGGAAGATCCCACAGACTGAGCAGATAAGGGGAGGCGGAGGCTTGACGTTTGCTGTGGGTGTGTTTGTGTGTGTTCGGCCTCCGTAGACGCGGAACTTCAGCGCAGAAAGTCAACGCGACTAACGTTAAAGCAGAATCGTAGAGGAATCTGCAGTTCTTACAGAAAAACATCTTTCCTGCAGGACTTTATCTGACGTTGCCTTAAGTGTCTGAGTAAGTGTATAATACCCGCTCGCTTTAACATCAAGGGGCTAAGTTAGCGAGACTAGCCAAATCTAGTGTGATTTCAGATAGGAGAGTTTTCCCTGTAACGTTACGTGACTGGTCGTATCTTCATGGCATGCTTAAGCTGAAAGGTCTAGAATGACAAATCCCCATGTTGCTAGACGTCTTATAATAGTATATTTAATGTTTCTCAGTAAAGGAAGCAGTTAAATATGTAATCGCTGTGTAGCTCATGCTAATGCTCCAGCTGCACATCGCCTCAGATCATCATAATAACAACTTCAGCTCAATATTAAAGCTGATGTAACGTGTCCATGTTGAAAAGAGACATAGAAAAACACAGTTTATGTTATAATTGTGAGGCAGTGACATCGTTATTTGACTGTTTTTGTTTTTTTAACATTGACAAGTGTTTATAAAATATCGTGTTGACATTGTTGGTATTAATGTATATGTCATATCTCGCGATACATACCATGTTTTTTGGTTTGTTTTTACATGTACTCTGGGCAATTTTTTGTTGTTGTTTAGAAGAACTCTAAACATTAAATTCTAATTCATAAAAAGATTGTAGAAATACACTATGTATAATGAAATACACAAAAGAAATGCTGGCTTCCAAAGCTAGAATTGGTTTTATATTCACACATTCAGACTTTCTCTTTAATAATATAATTTCATTACAGTATTCTTGCAAATTCTAAATAGAGAAGTCATATTAACAGCCAATTACTATTAAAGTACGTTATTCACAGTCAATTAAATAGTGCTAATGTTGTTTTGAAGTCATGCTTTCATATGATTTCAGACCAAATGTTCAAACTTCCATGGTAAACAATATAGGCAACATGTCACAAGTTGTTTCTGAATAAATGCGTGAATATAAAACTAACCTTACCTTTTACTAAATTGTTTTTCACAAATTTAAGCTGATTTAACATGAAACAATTAAGTCCCAAAAAAACTTAAGAATTTTGTTGCTCACTTTGTAGATTTAGGATCTCATTTTAGTAGTTTGGACAAGCAAAAAAGGTCAGTGTTTTTTTGAGTGTTTAGTAGTGGTGTAACAGATCACCAGTCTCATGGTTCGGATCATGCTGTAGTTATTGAGTCACGGATCGGACCATTTTTTGCATCAGCAAAAAGGGAGGAGACGAATATCATTTGCTTTCCATTTATACAAAACATTACTGTAAAAACCATTGGTTTAACAAACAGAACCTGTAATTTTATTACAAATAAAAATCAAAAAAGAATCAGCTGAGTAAAGAAAAAATATTCAATACAAAAGATTATCTATGCTACTGTTGCTGATAATGCTAAATATAGAAATAGAACATCATGTTCAAAGTATCATATTTATTTTCAATTAATGATTCAACAACTCGCACATAAAATTTCAAGTTTCATTATAGCTCGACCATTTTTTAAAACCTATTCAGTGACATCGTTTAGATGGTTATATGTCGCCACCAATTGGTTACACAATGTAATTGCTACAACATTCACCAGCGTCAAGTTGCCTTAAACTGTGATTTTATGTACAATCCCAATTCTATTTTTGTACCCCTTTCCCCTACCCTATTTTTAAATGGCATGATGGTAAAACATGAACGCGGTTATAAATGTATAAAAACCAACGCAATCACATGGCAATTCGTAACTTTTTAATTTATTGGCTAATTCGTATGAATTTGTACGATCTAATTCGTACAATTTAGTACGATTTGCTCATCACCCAATGACGGTTGGGATTAGGGGTGGCGTTAGAAGCCACGCCTCCTTTTTAAAATCGTACATTTTTGTATGACTCAACTTTAGCCACTAAAACTGACAAAACGTAAAATACTTACGTTTCCTCGTGAGATCAGGCTAGTTAAAACATGTGCTTGTTGTAAAAAAAAAGTTCACAAAAAGTACTAATTTGTGGATCTCCTATCTTCCGGGTGCGGCTATGCTGCCGTTATGGCTGGTGTTTTCTGGGAAATTCTTTTACCCCTTGGTTTCGAGTGTGGTCCTGAAAAATCTCTGTTCGAAGAGGGATCTACCCCTTACCTTTAACCCTACACCTTCAAGCTAAAAAGAATTAGGAAACCCATATCCCTTTACATGAATGTACAAAATGAGGGGTAAGAGGAAGGGCTAAGGGGTAGAATTGGGATTGGGCCTTAATCTTTACCATAAACATCAGTGTTTTTATCTGAGCTTTAAACTGTGCTCCCAGTACATCTGTGCTATTTAACTGTTTGTAACAAACTGAAAAAAGTGTAAGAACGTAATCTCTCTCGATCAAATGCAGATTTGAATGCAGCGATTCGAAGGATTAATAAACACATGCAAATCACCATCATTTATCATTTATGCTGCGCGGGTTTGAATTGAGATCACAATTTTTTAACGTTAAATTGTGCAGCTTTAAAATGAATGCATTAATGCAGGTTAAACAAACAGTGATTGAAAGTTATATTTAACAGGGAATCCAAAATGCTTTCATACACGTGATTTGAATAACGCGGGAGGTGATCTCTTTGCAATTGTTATAAATGTTGGATTAACCTTAAAAAAAAAAGTAAAAACAAAACTGATTCGTTACTCCCCTGCCAAACATACGCAATCAGTTAACCATGCAGTGGAACTCTCACTGCACACGTTTCATACTGCTGGTTATGTGTGCGTGAGAATGGTCAACACTTCCACAGACAATCCCACATGCTCTGCAGTCTGCAGAGACCCACAGAGATGCGCCTTTTGGACAATTACAATAATGCCTCTAACAGTTTTAGGAGTTTTATACGACGACCGGAGTCGGAAAACGATAAATGAAGTTTCTCAAACTAATTTCGAGAGGAGCACGTGATATGATTGACTGCAGCTGGCCACTCATCTACACTCTTTAGCTAGCCAATCAGATTGATCCAAACTCACTATAAGTAACCTAGCTAAGAACTACTCCCTTATCTTCGTTTCCCGAAGAAATCCCCATCCCCCCCTTCTCCTCCTTTCCTCTTTTGCCAAGGGGAGCTCTCGAGAACTCCTGATCTCGTACTCCCCTCACATGTTCTATGGACCTGGCGGGAGCCCTGAGCTCAACTATCTCCAAGCTCAGGGTTCTCTCCCGGGACAGCATGCCAAACCTGCTAACTTGCTAACAAGTTTTCAAACAGTATCTAAGTGTGACCTCTTGAAAACACAGTTTATTTTAATTGTACCTTTTTCTTCATTGTATTTATATCTTGTATTATATTTTATGCAGATGACTCCCACTGCAGAATCATCCCAAAATGATCAATTGTTTCCAAATAGAGCTATTCAAGTCATCTGGTGAAATTGTATTCATATCGCAATATATATCGTGGGCTACGGTCACGCTGTCACCCTACAGCAAGTACTGTAGGTTACTGGCTTTTACCCTGGCAGGGTCAGTTGGCATTTCTGTGTAGAGCTTGCATGTTCTCCCCATGTTCGCATGGGTTTCCTCCAGGTGCTCTGGTTTCCCCCCACAAGTTCAAAGACATAGGTCTGTAGTGCATGTGTGTGAATGAGAGTGTATGGGTGTTTCCCAGTGATGGTTTGCAGCTGGAAGGGCATCCACTGCATAAAGCCTGGTTTATACTTCTGCGTCAAGTGACCGGCGTAACCCACGGCACATGTAACATGCAACACTTCCGAAAACGCTAGTTGGCAGTGAGGTGTAAATGTTCCTCTGTGTCGAGTTTCTTCGCTGGTGTTTTGCTTTGCCTGAACACTTCCTGAATGTACAAGTGGCTCAAACTCGCTCATTTTTAGGCAGGAACCGGCGGACGTGCAACAACTTTAACTATGAGGTAAACAGAACAAAACTTTCCATCCGGAGCTCCTTCACAGGACTCCACACTTGTAAACAATCGCTCCATCGGGGTCGCGCCATTCGCGCGGCTCTCTGTCCCGCCCACACTCATCAGCTCTACCAAGCTGACCAATCACAGAGCTTGCGCTATGCGTCGTTGCGACGTGTAGTTACATTTTTTAAAAGGTGCACGTCAGCGACGGCCACGGCGTAGGGCTATGCGTCAACGCCATAGCATACGCTTGCATTTGATGCTGAAGTATAAATCAGCCTTCAAGCATATACTCTATGTTGGCGGTTCATTACGCTGTGGTGACCCCTGATAAATAAAGTGACTAACCTGTAAAGGAAAGGTATTGAATGAATATATATCACAGAATAACAAAATATTCCAATGTTAGATTTGTCCAATGTCGTGCAGCCCTAGTGTAGAACCAAAAAGAGTCAGTCTGGTGATTATTTTCAGCTTTTCTCTGGCTGTCAATTGCACTCTAACAACAATGTTGGTCCTCAGTCAAGTTAGTCCTCAGCTGCCTGTGATTTTGGCCCCTGATGTCTCCTGATGGTGCAATGCCTGGCAGAACCTTATCTGAGAGGCGTGCGACTGTTAGATCATTGGTGCATAGAGAGAAGCTGATTCCAGATTGCCACTGGATATATGAAGCACTGACTGCTGCAGTGTGTTTGCTGCTAAAGTTTGCAGAAGAGCAAGGTTAAAGATTTCTCTTTCAATAAAAAGGTTTGGGAATTTTAGCACTGATTGTTAACGAACTCTATACTTTTGACGCTACTTTACGTGAAGTTCTATTTCATCTTTAGTTTGAGGGTAAAAAGAAGTTTGACATGGCTAAATGACGGTATACTGTTACCTCAGTAGTGTTTTTGGCTCACGGTATGCCGTTTTATGCACTGAACTCTTATTTTTCAACTATGCCCAGTAGGGTTGGGCTGATAGATGATGCCATCAACCATCGCCGATGGCCAACAAAATTCACGATGTTGAGCCGGCATCGAGATCTATCACCCTGCCCCACATTTATATTGATATAGGACTTATTATTTGCATGTCATCTTCATTCATTCATTCATTTTCTTGTTGGCTTAGTCCCTTTATTAATCCGGGGTCACCACAGCGTAATGAACCGCCAACTTATCCAGCAAGTTTTTTTTTACGCAGCGGATGCCCTTCCAGCCGCAACCCATCTCTGGGAAACATCCACACACGCATTCACACACACACTCATACACTACGAACAATTTAGCCTACCCAATTCACCTGTACCGCATGTCTTTGGACTGTGGTGGAAACCGGAGCACCCGGAGGAAACCCACGCGAAGGCAGGGAGAACATGCAAACTCCACACAGAAACGCCAACTGAGCCGAAGTTCGAACCAGCGACCTTCTTGCTGTGAGGCGACAGCACTACCTACTGCGCCACTGCCTCGCCCCTTGCATGTCATCTTAATAGCAATAATGGTCTTTTTATGAGCCGTGTTAAATGTTACATATAACTGCCGCTTGCACGGCTAACAGCATCGTGAGGATTGAATGAATGATTATAAAGCACCTCTCGCGCTTAAAATGTGTAGATTCAGTGGCAAACGCTGTTTCCTGCAAACCTGTCCCACAGACTTTACACCGGATGGCTTTAGTTATTTTCATAGCGGACTTGAAGCCACTGGAAGTCTTTTATCCGCTCTTGGAAAAGTGTAAATGGTGGATTAACATTCAGCACATGATCACTAATAAGATGTGCCATTATTAGTAACTTTAGGTGGTTTCTAAAACAAAATCTGTCAGTGTTATTTTTATTCTCTTATCTTCAGCGCTTCACGTTTCCGCGGTGGTAACTCCTGTCATCTGAAGGCAGAAGGCATTGACTGAGTGATTGACAGCTGATATTAACCAATAAATTCGCGTTCAGTTCTAGAGGAGTGGACCAATAAGTAGAGCACAAAGGCGGGGCAAGCACAAAGGCTTTTTTTACTTCAGCAAGTTCACATAACAACTGTTTAATCTGTTCCCGAGCGCTGCGCTTGGAGTTGTTAGGTGCAAAGATGCATTCTGCATAAATGTCTCCTAAATCCGCGCACGCGGTGAGGATTTTGCAGTGAAAACAGTGAAAATGTATGCACTCGCACAAATGCTTCCAAATATATTTTAAGGTCGCATAGATAAAATTTCGAGCGCATATGCGACAAAAACGGTCAAGCCCTAGCATCTTTACTTGTTATTATTTCCTCATAATAATAATAAAATAAGGAAGTTATCATTAATCACAATACAAATTTACAAATTTACACAATACAAAAGAGTCCTACTGGAAAAAAAGTGATTGACAGGTGGTAATTTGTGTGTAACTTTATTTATTTATGGTTTGGTTATGGATAAAGTAAACACCCTGTGGGTCAGGTAGTGAAAACGGTTGGCTAAAATTAATTAATTCGTTATGAATTAATTGATATTTAACAACGACCACCCCCGCCTCTGACAACTATGCCATCGTCCATTGCGATGTTTCACATTACACATCGTACGATGCCAAATCGGTCAACATCACCCAACCCTAATGCCCAGATATATCCAGTTTTTTTTTATTCTATGGCATCTTTAAATTGCTCCCATTAGAAGGAGCATTTGAATAGAAACATCACCCTAATTACAATTACACTGCGCAGACATTACATTAATAACATTGTAATGGCCACAACCAAACCTTTTCACTGTGAAGTCGCAAATAAAGTGTTCTTCCCGCAGGCTTGAACCGGTTGCTTTCGCTCTGATAGAACCCACCAGGGTGTTTACTGGGCTAATGCGGTATCTGCTCCGTTTGAAAGAGTTTCAGTCAAAGTCCCTCTGTCCTCGGCCCCAGAGACCAGCGGCATCAGTCTGCAGTGTCACGCACAAATGCTCACTCCAATTAGCATGTAGCGCTCCCACTCTCATTATGTTCTGCTGAATCAGGACCTCAATCAAGCTACAGTCAATATTGGAAAACGGACAGGTGGCTCTCCTAGCCTCTATGGAGCTTTTGCCTTCCTACGAACGAGGCAGAGAGAGCAGTGGCAAGAGTTTGCCAGTCCCTCTGCCTACAGTTTGATGTCAAAAAGAGGAGAATGACTCAAAGTAGCTCTTTTCAAGAAAAATGGTTTGTTTATTTGAGAGAGTCTGACAGAATTGGCATAACAAAGAGAGCTGTCCTTCACCTTCAATCTAAAGTATTCAATCAATATTTTCCCCCTTGTAATAGATGTAGTTCCCCCTAAAACAGTCATCTTTTACCCAGTCACAGTGTGTGTAAAGAAACTTGAAATAATGTGTTACATTGTTTATGATTTTGAATTTATTTATTTATTTTTTTTATGTTTTGTTGTATTTTTATACGGGTTGATTTTGTTGAATAAATTAAGTTGTTTTGGGGACTTTATGACATCAAAATTGCGGAGCTTACCGGATGTATGAATTGCGCGTAGTAATGAATGAAAACAAAGTATGGAACGCTAGGTAAAACACGGTAAAAGGGGCACAGGTATACGGTTGCTCCACGGATTCCTCCTTCATGAGTTATAGCTCCTGGTTTGAGGGAAAAATAAGGTAATTTGGTTTATTTGTTTAAGATTAATGCTTAATTGTTGATGTCGGCATAGTGTTAATTTTCAGGATTTATTTGTGTTTGTTGTCTGTTTATTTTCTCTTTAGTTCTTACGGTGATTCATGATGTAATAATGCGAACTAATTCTATAAAGTGTGACCAATAAATGAATCGTGAACCATCAGTGAAAGTCATTTTTTAACCAGGACGCTACAGTGTGATTGTGACTTTATTTTGAAATGTTGTTTAACATCCTAGGACTTGAGTGTCCACATACGTGGACAGCACATTTTAGCTTTTGAGTGGTACTTTAAATATTTTATATTTTGTTACAGACATACAGTGTCATCCTGCAACTGTTTTGCAGCATATGAAATGTCCCAAACCCAATTTTTAACTGTAAAATGGGGAGAAAAAAATTTGCTTTTACTCTATGATAGTCAAATTAAGTTTAAAAAAGATTGTTGTATATGCATTAAAAACAGTCAGGAAAAAGTGTTTTCTGTAAATTTGGATCACAAGTCTACATATATGGACATTATTTTTCTCTAAAAGTACATCAAATCTAAAGATGGTACTTAGATTTTATTCTAATTAGGTTCCAATAAGGTCAAATAGCAAAGAGAATTTAAAAAATGCATGTAAAAAAACACCTTGGGCCTTAAGAGGTTATAAAATGACGTTTTGAAGAATGTGGTAAATTGGTAAATTCAGCCTCATTGGAAAATGTGCCTCAGTCTGCATTTTGTGAAACGCCAAATATGCAATTTTTTTGTGTGAAAATAAACGCTATTGATGCAATTAAATGAACCTATTATTGACAGGACTATTTTAGTGCAGTTATTTGCACAGCACCAAGTAAATACCACAAAAAAATTCACAAACTTAATAAAAACCACTTAACAATATCTATAATTTTAATAAAAAACATTTCCTTCCCTTGCTATCACCATATGGACAACTGGTGTGGTCAATTAAGTCACA